>NW_028248920.1:0-55826 GCF_964263255.1 Lissotriton vulgaris
GCAGTTTTTGTTGATTAAAACTGAAGGCCGAATTCAGAGTTCATGGGAACGCTGTGTGTCGGAAAGCTTCTCAAAAGTTATTGTTTCTGTACGGGTGAGAACATCGTATCAGACAGGCTCTCAAAGAATTGGTCTACAAATTCAGGTGACAGTTCAACCAAATTAGATAGCGCTGTAACTTGGCAGGTGTGAGAATGATTGCTGTCATCGTAGTCAGGAGCAGCAATGCTCACAGATGGCCGTACCTGGGTGATGCTGCTTTTGTCGCTTGCTCCACTGTTACCACCTAGTCGTAGCACAGGAGTCTCCACAAATGCCGTCATCAGGATTGGTAGCCGCTGGGGACAACACAATGCGTGAGCCGTTATTGGACTGAGCAAAGTATCGACGTCCATTGGTACTGCTGATGGAAGTGAAAGACAGATGTCCAACACGCATTCATCTCCGCAAAGCATACATCTTAGTACCGGTAAGATACAGTTCTGCCATATAGGTCTGAATGAAAGGAACCAGGTCATGTTTAGATCTCTCAGCCTGGCCAATCCAAGGACGTTAGTTATCCTGTCCCGGTAGCGCATTGCTAGGATTGTCTCTTCCATTCCCATGGGAGCTATGTCTGAGCCCAGGCTTGCCATAACGAAGCAGGAGGGTCAAAAATAAAATCCCTGCTACAAGTCCCAAAAATAATGGTATGCCGCCAAAAACAGAGTGTACAAAATTAGGAACGATTCCCAAAATTGCCTGGAAGGGTGTTAGCAGTCCCGTAAAGACTGTCTTAAATATGCCTGGGATGCTTGTGGCACTAGACATGTTAAGGAGTTGGCTCAACATTTCTACGAAATGCACGGGGCAATTTGTTGATAAAAGGTCATGAACTTCAGTAGCTGTCCTTGCAACTAGAAGATCATACGTTTCTTTTGATGACGTAATAGGCACTGTTGTCTGTAAAAGTACAGATTTCATTTTGCTTAATGTATCAATTCGTATAGAATAGAGATTCAGACGAGGCCAGATGGGAGTCACTGTGTCTGCAGGCCCACTCGGGAACAATGCTTGCATACAGCATTTGACCATGGATGTTACTCTTACTAGATAACTTTTCCCTGGCACGAGGCCACAACATCTGTGATCCGTTCTAAGAATGTAACTCCCGTTTGAAAGTTGCATAAAGAAGGGCTCTATCTGAGTTGCAGGTGTGACTAGCTGGTGGCATGAAAGGTTGTTAGAATTTCCATCACATGCTCCGTGTAAATTAATACCCTGACACAAAAGTATACCGCTTAGTGAATGTTTACAGTTGTCACCACTAAGAAATACATTTTTGTCGCTGTCACTATAGCAAGAATGTGTATATGGTAATTTCCATTCAGATTTTACATATCCTTTACCCAATTGTTCATACTGGCCAGCAGGTATGTACTCAAGGCACTTTTTAAATCGGAAAGTTGTTATCGGAATTGTGATAATTCCGTGTATTATCCATTCAATGACAGGACTCTCTGACATTGTCAATGGTAATCTCTCAAGTTTTTCGATGCTCAGGATTGTATAGTCTGCTCCTTTCTGTGCCAAACTGATCTGTTTATCAGTAAGGTTAAAAATGGAAAATAATGACGTTGTGTTGATTAAACGCCAAGGCACATAGCCTGAACGAAGATTTTGCAGCGTCCAGCCTAATTCTATAATAGAATGTAATTAGCGACTGGCCATGTTGTAACATTAGCAAGTCTCTGTCTATCACATCAAAGGCAGATGATACAATATTGTCCAATGAATATATTCTGGAAGACAGAGTCATTAACCCATTGTCTACTACAGAAAGTGATTTCTCCAAATTAATACGATCAATTTCTCGTATTTTTTCAGCAGTTTCAATTTGTTTGACTTTCCAAGCCTCGTTGTACGCAGCATAGATACTGGTCGCTATGAAACGCTTCTGACGCTGTTTGCGTGGTCCAAGAATGAAATCGCGCAAATCAGCACCATCTTTTAGTAAAGACAAGTGTTGCTTAATTTCAGCCAGTGTGGATGATGCTAGCCATTCAAGGCAGAGTTTCCCTACACTGTATGTTGTTATTATCCCTGGATGTTGTCTCTGGGAATATCTCGAGTCTAATCTGGTCATTTTCAACCCCTGTGTTTTATTCAGGAATCTATCTTGACAGCTGTTTGTGTCAGTAGGCCAGATTAACCACTTTTTCCAATCAGGATGTGTTCTGTTGAAATGTAAAATTTTTGACACGTCTAACTCAATATCTGTGGTTGCATTCTCAGGTATTGGCTTTGGTATAGACGGTGTTTTAAGGTCTTTGATCTTAGCTAGGCCAAGACAAGATGTTTGGTGTATTGTGTCATTTAAAAACAACATTTGTTCTGGTATCATGCAGGTTCTAAATAGTGCTTCAATGCCTTGCACCTGCCAATCTTTTGTACCCCAAATTGTTTTCGTTTCAATATTATTTTTCCAATAATCAAAACCAAATGTCATCATTTTGTCATAAAATGCTTCTGAATATATCAATTTAGAATTTGTCAGCATTGTTTTCATTCCTGTTTTATCTAACAGTTTGTAATAAAACGTTTCTGCATTACTGGTGTTAAACTCTGAGAAGTATTTGAATTTCTCAAAAAATGCTTTAGAACTGCTTTTAGGTGGTGTAGCACAATGTTCCCATTGATTATACATAAAAACATTTCTAGGCTGTGCAGATTTATGCAAGTAGTGATCCCCATAGTGGGTGTAACAGAATAACTGCTCATAACTAGATGAACCTTGTAAATAATCATGACCTGTGAATCTAGCTGACATTACTAAAGCAGACATCATGTCATTAATACTGTTAAAATCCCAATCATCAGAGAATGTACTAGGTGTTACAAAGTCACTTAAGGAAACCTTCAGTTGATGAGGATACTTCAGGATTTCGACCGGACCATATATCTCATAGTCTGTTTTCTCCCATACTACCCCACCAGGTATTGGAATTGCTGTGACATTTACTGTTGACAGTTCTCTTTTCTTCACGTGGGATGATCTGTGTGGTTTCAGGACTAGGTTGATGTTCTGACTTGCTGTGTCCATTGTAATATATTTTCCCTCAATGAATTTTCCCAAACACAGTATCATGATGAGCCAAAGTAGGAGGAAAAATACACCTAGACCGAACCAGAACTCTAGCCAAGGGGAAATAAGGTAGATTTCCTTCAGTTGATGAAAGAGTTCCGTTGCTTTTTCTTTAAAAGTCTTTTTTGTTTCTGGCATCACTTCGGGGTCATTTTGATCTTCAGAGAAGTTGTCGAAGTTGATGAAATAACCAGAGGCAGTTCTGTCAATTGATGGGATTGTTCTTTCAATCTGTCTTTCGGTAGCATTTTCAGATGCCACATTAGTGTAGACTGGTGTTGTTTCTTGACGAACTGTTTCAATCTGTGTTTCAAGAGGCACAAGTTCCATGGCATTATTGCATAGTCCTTCATTGTGCACTGCAGGCTGATCGAATGTGATGAGTGTTTCAGTTTGAACCTCTTGGATTGTTGCAAGTTTGGGTATTCTGTTGTTTCTTGGGAGTCCACTGGGCCTACTGTTGATTATAGGCCACATGCTTGTGGTTTTACCAGGTCGATAGACACAACTCTGTTCTCCTTTTTACCAGCAAGGGGCGGTAGCACAACTGATCTTGTTCCGGTGACTGCCAAGACAGGTACTGCTTTTCTGTAAGAAGGCCCAAATTCCTTCTTAACCGCGATCTTTTCTCTGACTAGATCCCCAATCTTTGGAATCCAGACAGGCCTTGCTGGGGCTGTTGCTGGTGGTGCCTCGTCAGTGGTACTTGGCTGTTGCTTTAACTTTATGTTGCTTAAGAATTTTCTTGTTTCATTCAGTTCCTGTAAAACAGCCAAACGATCCTTTACATCAAAGTGCGTTGTTTCTTCTTGTACCACTGACATCTGACTATCGAGGTCCTGAATACGCATTCTAATTCCGACCAATAGTTCGTATGGGCTGAAACCTTTTAGAGAATTTCTTGGCATGTTGTTAAGACTAGTCTGGACACTTATTAAATGTTTGACCCACCCAGCGCCTGAACCTAATACCTTCGCTGTTATAGATTGCTTTATGTCACGGTTTTTTCTTTCTACCACACTATTCCCTTCGGGGTGCGACGGACAAGAATACCGCAACCCAATTCCCATACTAGCCATGGCCTCCTTATAAGCTCGAGAGCTGAAAGCAGGACCCTGGTCAGAATGGAACGTGGTAATTGCGTATGTGCCGATAAAGACTCGCAAATCTTTTATAACCGTTCTAGCGTCAGCCGAGCGCTGGGGCCACATCCATATGAACCTCGTACAGGAATCCACTGCTACCATGATATATCTATAGTTGCCGTCCCTTTGTAGGGGACCACAGTGGTCCAGGTAAACGCATGCAAATGGTTTATCCGAGATAAGAAGGGGTGTCTGCGCTGGTCGTTTTACTGTTGATACTTTTATCCTTTGGCATATGTCGCATTCCAATACATACTTTTTAGTTTGTATTCTCAAGCGAGGCCACCAATATCTCTGTTTTAATAGTGATATTGTTGCGGAAACGCCAGCGTGTGCAGAAGCAAGCCCTTCGTGTGCCGCTTTGATCAGTCCTAATCTGTGTTCCCTGTTTGGAATTACTCTATCCCCCACTCCAGGGATTCGAGCAAAAGGAACATTATTCGTATCCGTCAAGTATAAGTACTTTTCTGGAAAACCTTTTGGGAGTGTTTCCTTATCATTTTTTACTGACGCACTGACAGCTTGTAGAATATCGCTGTCTATTTTTGTTTGTGACCGAGTTATCGCAGCTACGGAAGCCGTTTGCACAGCTGCCTTCGCGGCTTCATCAGCCAATGAATTCCCTGCAACGTGAACGCCATCACGTTGATGACTCAGTGTATGTATCACGTGAGTCTTTTGTAGTTCTTTCTGTAAAAGAACTACCTGTTCCCAAAGCATTTTATGCTTTATTGTGCCACCTTTTGCATCTTTGAAACCATTTTCCACCCAATTCTGCAAGTATTCATTATAAGATTGTACGCAATAAAAAGAATCGCACACTATTAGTGTGGGGAATTCGCGATCGGTATTTTCTAGCGCCATCTTAAATGCTACTAATTCAGCTCGTTGAGCCGAGCAATCTCCTAGAGATTGTGTTTTAGTGACCAGTGGTCTAAATTTTCCTTTGTGCCAGCGACCTTTTACAATCGCGCACGCAGCACTGTAAGCTTGCTTACCCCCAACTGCGGGTTGTGCTGATCCGTCAGTATATATAATACTTCCGTATTCTTCGAGAGGCAGGATTTCAATTGGCAGAGGACATTCATATTCATATTGTAAAAATTCCTGTGTTTTTAAGTTAGGATCAAATTCGTAAACTACGTCTGTTGCAGCAAGAGAATTAACCCACTGGATCCATCTCGGATGCAAAGCTTTAGCATTGGGAATGCTTGCTTTAGTTACCGCTTCTAAAGCCGGTATAGGTGTTACGATTATTATTCGTTTACCTTGTGCTAGGGGCCTTTCTTTCGCTACAGCAGTCTGAACCGCAGTTAGAATTTTCTCCGTTGAACTGAATTTTATTTCAGCCTTTGTGTACAAATGTGATTTGTAAGCTATTGGTACCTTTTCTCCCTCATTAGAGGTTAGGTACGTGAATCCGCATCTTCCTGGGATGACTCGGATTACAAGATCGCGTGTGTTGTCACGTGTATCTAATTTTGTTTTTGCTAACATGTCTGTTTGCAGTGATCTCAAAATTTCTGTGTGTTTTTGAGTCCAATTGATTTGTTTAAAATCAGGTTTAATTAGTTCGTAGAGAGGTTTAACCCTCTCTGCGTAATTTAGGATGTAAGTTCTTCCGAAATTCAGAAATCCTAGTATGGATTGCAAATTCTTCAGCGTTTTTGGAGCTTGGAGTACGGCGCACTTCTCTAAGAAGTTGTCCGCTAGGCTTTTCCCTTCACTTGATAATTCGTACCCTAAGAACAGTACTATCAGATGGGCAATTCGGGACTTTTAAAAGTTGAATTTGTAACACTCTGCTGCGAACCCAAGTATAATGGTGTTCACTCTTTTCAAGTGAGTATCCAAGTCGTCGTCTGTGAGATAGATATCATCTACGTAAGATAATGCCTCATCATCATAGATTTGTAGTAACTCTGTTACCCTAGCTGAGAATAGTCCTGGGCTGTTCTTGAACCCCTGTGGGAGTCGACAGAATTTTTTCTGCGACCCAAATGCAGAGAAAGCGGTCAAATATCTGCTTTCTGGTGCAATGTTTTGACAAAAGAAACCATTAGATATGTCTAATGTCGTTTTGTATTATTTCCTAACTATGTTATTCATTAGGGCTGCACTATGCGAGTTTTGTACTGCAAAAGTTTTACAACATGTATTAAGATGTCTGTAGTCCAAAACTAGACGATATGAATTGTCTGGCTTGGAGACAGGAAACAAAGGATTGTTCATTTGAGAGGTGCATGTTTCAATCACCCCCTGGTATTCAAGTTGATCTAAGATCTCCCTGACTTGTTTTTTAGCTTCTTGCTTTATGGGATACTGCCGTTGGGCAGTTGGTTCACTTTTTAATTGGATTTTGTGAGAAGGAGACTCCTCATCCCATCCTACATGATTTTTATACAATGCCAGTGCCTGGGCTACTGCCCATTTCCTTGCATAGTTATATTTTTTGTGAATCGGAATGTGATTCGAGAAGGCAGGCATAATCACTTCTTCGCCACGAGGGCACTCCCTGACAAACTATGGGGGCCAATCTTTTTCAGCTAACAGAATACTCTGAGCAGGTTCCTTGTCTTTGGACTTGGTGTGCTCTCCTGGGTCTGACCGTCCTCTTCTTTCCGAATTCTGTGGAAAAGACCGAGAGGGACGTGTATCAATACTTTGATATCTATCAGTTTTTTTCAGATTATCCCTATTTCTAAGGTTATATCTTTTCTCAGAGGGCTCCCGCTGGGGAGACTGGTGTTCTCGAGTCGGAGTTCTTTCCCTCCGTCGAGGAGACCTTCCTCTGGACTGGAAAACTTTTTCCTTGGGAGTGGATTGTTTATTTCCATCCCAGCTCTTTTTAGGAGTGTTTAAATTATTGTTAATAAATAATTTTTCAGTATTTTCGAGCAGTTGGGGCTTTACTATTTTCCCACCCAAGCTGTCTCTACCTAATTCTTCATAGCACTTTTCTATGATTTTTGCAAGCTCAACAGGATCTTTTATATCTGTTTCCTTCAACTTCTGGCGGATCGCCACAGATGCTGCTTCTCCTTTAATGTTGGCTAATAATATAGCCGAGACCTGCTTGAAGTCTTTCAGTAATTTCATACCTAGATTTAAAGCGGGCTCTGGACCGAATTCCTTTTGAATCTGTTTTAGCACTTCTGGTATTACCGCCATAGACGGAACACCGTGTGTTTTTGTGTAAATGGAAGCAAAGACTGTACCCCAAGTGTCACAGTCCTCCCCGTGTGGTGCGATTCCCATAGGAAGGCAGATGGTCAAGATTCTGTGTTTCTCTATAGGGGTAGTATCAGGAAATACTGCCTCTATTTGAGTGATTTTCTGTGCTAACCAGAAAGAAATTTGTTCCCGTTTTACGGGTGTTTTACCAAGACATGACTGTATGTTCTGTGGTGTAATTTTATTTGTGTTCCCCTGATGAGGGGTCAGCTGTGGTGTATTAACAGCTGGTTGGACTGTTGCAGTCCGCATTACATATTGGACTAATTGCCTATGTATTTTTATAAGTGTTTTTAGCTGTACTAACAGCTCTTCCTTTGACATTTTTACAATGTCAGGATGTGGTGTGTAGCTGGCTAGAACCGGCCACGTTGCTCCTGGTCTACCTAGTGGACCGAGCCTAGTTATGTGATCATTATGTTTTAGGGCGCCATTAAACCAGAGCAGGTGCTCTTGAAATTTAAGTGGAATTTCAATCTCCTCGAAAGGAGCGTACTCTTCCGGAGGTTCCTCTATTTTGTAATAGTGAAACTCTTTTGTTGTAGCGTTTACCGCTGGAAAGTTTATCCATGAATAGAATACCTCTGTCTGCCGATACTCGTGAGCCTCTATCACGAAAATTACTGTACCACCTTGAGGTGTCAGTCCGTTATCTATAAGTTTTAATGTTATAGATCTTCTTAAGTGGACCGGGATGATTACTGCACCCGGTACCATATCGTCGGAATCCTGCTGAGTTGCATTTACTGCGGCCCCAGTTGTTCCGTTTATTTTCTCCTGGCATTGTTAAAATGCAAGGTTTGCAGAGTAGGTCTCCAAGGAGACAAAGATTAGGTGCACAATATTTTGGAACACTGTATCCTTCAACGTTGAATAAACCAGAGCTTTACATAGGAATCTCTTCCTACTAAGGTCGGGCGGATTTTAACCTTTCACCCACTCCAGACGTCTATTGGAGTATTTACGGGAGAAAGGGGTCTGTGTGAAATATGCACGACTGAGTTACTCTACCGTCTTGACTTAGTTTATCGCCTTACCAAACGTTGGGCGCCATGTAGTGTAGTTCCTAGTTTCCCACTAGGCCCTGCGCATTGGAATAACATAAACAGTAGTATCGACGTGGAACTGCAGATATTCCAGGCCTCCACTGACTATGCTAAACTTAATTGGGTGTGTTACCAACTAGCTCAGAGGTCACTGGAAACTTTCTTCTCTGCATGGGGAGTGATCAGCTTCCCTGGCACAGACAAGAAGGGATTCAGTTTTCCAACAACCGTGCAACATGACAACTTTGCTCCTCAGATCAAGAGTCAATCTCTAGGGTCGTGTGAAACAATTGACATGTATTTCAATCAGTCAGTTTAGTGCAGTTTACTTTCACGAGATGTAGAGAATAGAGAGACGGGCGTTTGTCAATAAAGGGTTAACATTTATTGAACAGTCTTTCTTCTCGTACAAGAGAAATGTATTGCCACAATTGCAAGACTTGTTATTATAAAAAGTACGTACAGTAAGATAAGGATTGCGAAATAGAACTGTAAAAGCATTGATATGGTTTCTTAGCCATACAATGGTTTAAAAGTAATAAAACATATATACAGTCATATATACATTAGGCTAACATACTCAACTGGTGCTTCTAACTAAGCCTACCCCAGTGTGCCTGACCTAAGCCTAACACGTGGAAGGGGAGTAAGTAAGTAGCTTTAAGTTAAGTTGGTTTTGCCAAGGTTTGCTTCAAGAATTCTCATCTAAGGGTTTAGTCAACACCATACCTCTGAATAGAATGATGGAGGTTTGGTATCTCCTTCAGGGGTCACTCTCGATATCCCAGTCACCCGCAAGGGTAGACCGGAAACGCCGGAGCTGGATTTCTCTGCAGGAGAAAGGCAGCGGCTCTTCTTCAGCGCGTCGGGAGAAGGAGGCGGGGGACAGCGTCCGCGGGCAGCTGGAATCTGCTGGATGTCTTCGCAGAGGGACGGCTGTTCAGCTCCTAAGCGTACTGCACCATCGTTCGCACTTTAGCAGCGATAATGGTATCAGTAGCTTCACCACCAAGGTGACAGCAGGCTGCAGCGACAGGGTGCTAGCTTCACCAACACGGGGTCTTGCAGACAGCTAGCAACAGCAACAGTAGCTCATTGCTTAAGGCAACGTTGGTAATATTTATACCTGACAGGTGCCGGGTTTGACGCAAGTTTGCTGGACATAAGACGTCAATTAAAGATGTCACTAGGAAGTGATAGTTATCAGTTGCTCATTAGAGTTCCATTACTAATCAAAACACAGCAAGCGGGGATTTCCAGGTTTGCTGAGTTTTTATCTTGTTGAAGAACTCGGAGTGTTAATCTAGGAATATCAGATAGTGACTTCTGCTCTGTCATTGCACTAATTGGTCGCAAAGGAAGTAGCAGAGAACTATGCTGGAATGTGGCTCTGTTCGTGTGAGGCCAGAGATGACTTTCTGAAAATCGCACTTGAACGGTTATGCCAATATAGGGAATAAATGGATTTATAGCCGAATAGGGGCATAAGGTCACAGTATCGATCAGGAACCTAGATAAACACGCAACACTTTATTACTGTTTGAAGTGCTGCATAAATACTTTACAAATTGTTTCTAAGATAAGCATGACTGCTCTGTGCAAAGCTATCAGAGAGTTATTGTATTTACGGGGGGGCTTACCCAAACATAGTCACTGGGACCTGGGTTCTAGAAGTACTGAGAGGAAGGGGTCCCAGCGATAGTAAAACAACGAATATAAAAATTAGAAAAAAATCAAAATGCACACTAAATTAATCCGCATTGTTTTATTCACAATGGAGATAAGTATATTAAATATACTACCAATTCAATTATACAATATAGTAGGTTATACAGTGCCCCTGGGGGAGGGAGGGAGTGATTAGGTGAGGATAGTGTGATCAACGGGAATTGTGACAGTAAAATCAACCAATTGTTAAGAATCTATTGGTAAATAAATTGTCATACACAATATACAAGGACCATTGGTTCGATATGGAAATAAACAATTGTCATACTTCACAAATACATTTAATGTGACAATATTGGGGTGAAGTTGACAACTTGCACTCTGCCTGTTCTGAGTCTTGCCACCCAAGTGGTACCACCCAAGTCCAGGACCCTTGGAAGTGTGCCTGAACATGCTCTGCCAGTCCACATTTAATGTGACAATATTGGTGTGAAGTTGACAACTTCCCCCCCAATAAATGCACCTCACACACCAACAGGCCCCTTGGTGTCATGCTTCATCATCGGGGCCTTCGCACCCCTCTACAGGATGCGGCGTGTTGAGGAAAGAAGTGTGAGTAGTAAGGTGAGGTGAAAAAAAGTGAAGGTTAATTAAAAAATACCTGGCTCGTAGGAAAAAATTATTTATTATGTCCTCGGCTGGTATTGTTAAAAAGGTGCAAAGTGAGGTTGACAATATACGTATTAGGGTATATCAACCATTGAAAGCGTCGACATGTTTCGGAGTTCAGCGACTCCTTCTTCAGGACGAAGATATGCATGTTATCCTCACCTTACTCACATGGAATGTAGAATGTCAAAGTGTATTCTACCAAAAACAAAAACCAGGTGAAATGTACCTATCAATGTTAATTGTGGATAAGCTCTGTTGCGCCCAATTGGCGTTAGAAGAACTTATAGTTCAAGGTTTTCTGACCTCATGAACCTAAGCGTAGTATTGGGGGATTCCTTCCTCACTGCTCAGTAAAGCAACGGTTACTGCATGGTCTAATAGCCTGCCTTACCCTCAACGCTGCTCCGGATGACGTGCATATCCTTCTTTCCTCACCACCACTTTCTGAGTGGATTCTAATTTGTTTAAAGATATTCACAACCTGTCTCAGGATATTTGGCGGACAGAGGCCCAGAGGGGAACCAGATTTACAATTAAAAAAACTCGCTTTTAGTTCCTCCAGGTCAAATTGCTTAAATTGTAGAAATGTATATTCTGGTGGAAGTGTTTTTGATAGAAAAGAAGGGTGATAGGTAGAGGCAAAATACTGTGTCAGGAGATTCATCTGAATCTTAGCAACTTTGTCTTCGAACAAATCTCCAACCCTTGAGCAAAAGTCTTGGTTAGCTGTAAGAGACGGCGCAAAGGCTTTGGGATCCAAAAAGTGGGATACGGTTTTTAAGATCTCTCCAGGCTTATTATTTGCCTTACTTATCTTCTTAGTGTCAAAATTACTCCAGGCTTTGAGGAATACTGAGATCTTAACTGGAAGAAAGAAGGGTATTGGTTTGCTATTTTTTCTTCTCTAATTTTGGTAAAGACTTCATGGTCTGGGCAGGCTCATGGGGATGAGGAGGATAAGGGGTAGGGATGTGAACGCCTGTTCTAAAAGAGCCCTGAAAACTTAATATAAAATAAGATGGCCAATGTGCGAGGAGATGGCAGGCCAAGGGAAGTAGGCAAGTGGCAGTGAGATGGAAAGGTAGACATAGACATTACCGGAGTGGTTGTGGATAAGAGAGAGCAAATGAGGGCACTGTGGTGTACCCTCTCATTCAAGGTAGGTACTGGAAAAAGAGGCACAGTGAGATGACGGAAACACAATGAACAGGTGAGGAGTGAAAGTCAAAGAGACAGGGCGCCAAGTGGTCCTTTGACATCCAGTGGCAGCAACATGATGAGAGCGCGATGGCAGGCCCCCATTCCCAAGCTCTCCTCTGCTCTACTCCCTGCAGGTAGTATTCTGGGGTATTAAAAAGTAGCAGGGATTTTACTACAGCCGACAAGCATTTCAAGAAAAAAATATTGAGGGATAACATTTTGAAAGGTAAGTGCATATAGGGAAGTATAAACTTGAAATTCCAAACTCAACTTTTACGTAATTTGAAGATATATGTACCTCGTAGGTATGTATATGTGGAGTTAGGTAGAGAAAATCCAGACTTACTTACCTGTCATTAATTTTTTTCGATATGTTGTGTAAGAAATGAGGTGACAAGTTGGTTTACAGAGAGGAGGAGTTTTGTTGCACCTGGGAACAAGGCAGGAGAGGAAAGAAGAGGTAAAGGGGCCCGAAAGGGACGGTTATGGGGAGTAAGGACGGGAATTGGAAAATCACTGACAAAGATAGCATTTAAGGAGTTTGGACAGGGGTGTCAAGACAATGTGTCTGGCTAAAGTTGACAAAGTGTTGCTGGTGCGGTATTACACAATAGAGTATGGTGTTTTAAAAATACAGGGAAGATGTTCAGAGCAGAAACCTAGGAAGAGACAGGGCACATAATTTCAAGGGTGGAAAGTGGAGACTCGGAGAAGAAAGTTAGGAGCATATTATCAACAAATAGCAATATTATCGCTATGTAGGCTTAGAGGCAATTTGTTTATCGCCACGCATCACCGGATTTTATTGCTGAGATAACGTGCTATTAGCAACGTTTATCTCAAAAGCAATCAAATTCCCGGCGATAGCGGAAAAATACGTGAATATCACTGAGAATACAGCGATATTCACGCATTA
This sequence comes from Lissotriton vulgaris, assembly GCF_964263255.1. Lineage (NCBI taxonomy): Eukaryota > Metazoa > Chordata > Amphibia > Caudata > Salamandridae > Lissotriton > Lissotriton vulgaris. The sequence continues at coordinate 13,006 of NW_028248920.1, forward strand.
TCGCTAACAGGGTCTTAGCCATTACATCCACCTCCCATTGGATATAATGGCTAAGACCTGGTCTGAGCAGGCGTTAGTTTTTGGAGATATTCGCGCTTAGCGCGAATATTTCCAACGCTACGCCTGAGTTGGTAATAGGCCCACTTTGCATGTCATTAGCGATAAATATCGCTGACATGCAAAGCGGGCCTCAAACCGCTCGCTATCGCCTACAAGCTGTCGCTAACTGCTGTTTGCGACAGCTTGCTCATAGGGCGATAGAATTATCGCCACTTAGCGTCCGAAAACGGCCGCTAAAGCGGCGATAATTTCCTATTGCCACCCTTGATAATATGCCCCCTGGTTTGTATGTGACTGGCAATAGGTTAATGCCTAGAGCGGGAGGTGGGGGAGGGGGTTGTACTGGAGTAGAGGCCATTGGGAAAGTGGAAAAATTGTGAGGTGGCTGCAGCAGATAAGGTATGGGGCAGGGGGCGTTTGAGAAGTGATGGGGTAAGTAGAGGAGGAGCGAAAGTGACAGAAAATAAAGTGATCAGTAGGTGTGTGTGTCATTTGCATTTGCATATTTATGTGAAATTATGTAAAGATTACATGAAATTATATGAAATACAAAACCAGCATTTAGCACTATATTTTTGCACGAAAGTAATCCTTATGTTCATTTCAGATTTGTGGATGCATTTTTAACCCCTTCGATGCTGATGACGAGCTCAGCTCGTCATCACCCACGGGTGGCGTGTGCTGATGACGAGCTGAGCTCGTCATGTAACGTGGAAAAGTGAAAAAAGCCGCGCAGCGCAAAAATCGCCGCAGCAGCGATGCGGTTAATTAAACAAATTGCTCAAACACCATAAGTGCCGCGAACAGCAGCTGCTTCTCACATTCTGGTCGTGTGCATTGGACCCGTGCTCCTGCAGAAAAAGTTTGCTTGCTGTAATCATAGAGAAATAGTTTACTTTCTGAATTTCATGCAGCATGGATAACATGAAATTAACAAAATTACACAAAATTAGTTTCATCGACTTACCATGAATTATGCGGGTGCCTAGTTATCAGGGGACGATGCTTAGCGTACTAGTGATAGGTATGAGAAGAAGGTGTATGTTGCTGTACATGAGCACAGCCAAGTTTTGCTGGTCGTATTTGATGCAGGAAACCAAATAGAATTTTATTTATGAGAGGTCCATTGTGCTATTCAACTACATAAATAGTACAACAAATGCTCCAGCAGATTTTTGGGAATGAATATTTCGCACTTGTGTGAGAAAGGATTAGGGGTGTACAATAAATAACGCTCCACCGGCGGAGTTCGCAGAGTTTTGCCGACTATGCATTTCGCTGACCTCAAGCAAAACTCCGCAGCATGGTGGAGTTTTTCCTTGCCTGTGACTCACCAATGTTAAGTTGGCGAGAGCGAGCTAGGATTGCCATTCCCGAATGTGACTTTGGGGTGCAAAGACGATGCCCGGCGATATTTGTTCAACTCAGGTGGTTGTGGGGAGTCTCGACCATTTACGGTGAGAAAGCTGCTGCTCGCAGTGAGAAAGCTGGCGTGTGAGTAGAAAATCTACTTGAGTGGCAGCAAAAAAGAAGCACCCTCTGACGCACGGTGTGGTGCTGCTCTCGCTGATTTTGCAGTGCAGTAAAAGCTCCTGATGCTAAATATCAGCGTGACCTGCTGATTCCGCCCACTCACTGAATCTTGCAGAGTTTGTATGTAACTCTATGGAATGCTGCAGAGGGAAACTCTGTGAGCTCTGCCCACACCTAGATAGGATGCCCGGGCCCGATTCACAGAACTAACTTAAGACAAAATCCTAAACTTACTATCATTTTGGTATTCAGAGAAGGCACTTACTCATTTTGGTATTCACAGAAGGCACTTACTCATTTTGGTATTCATAGAATGCACTTACTCATTTTGGTATTCACAGAAGGCACCTACTCATTTCGGTATTCACAGAAGTTAGGAGTCCTAACTTTAGGACTCCTAAATAGGCCTGGACGGCAAATTCCGTTCCGCTCACGGAATTTAGGTAATTTTGCGTTCCGCGGAGAACGCGAAATTGCCCAAAATTCTGCGTTCCGCGATGTTGCAAAATTTTTGCTTGTTCGCGTTCTCAATATGCGTGTTCGCGAGATATTTCCCCCCGAGCACGCAAACAGTGATTGCGAACAGTGAAAAAGCATTGCAAACAAGAAATTCCATGTGTTTGCGGAAATTCTGCTTGCTCACTGAGGTTTTTTACCGTTTTGCAGAGATTTGCTAATGAAATTACTCAAATTCCGCCCACCCCTACTCCTAAATGCCTTCTGTGAATACTGAAAGTCTTAAAGTTAGGATTTTTCTCAGTTTAGGCGTCCTAAAGTTAGGAGTCCTAACTTTACTACTCCTAAACTGAGAAAAATCCTAATTTTAAGACTTTCGATATTCACAGAAGGCATTTAGGAGTCCTAAAGTTAGGACTCCTAACTTCTGTGAATCCCGAAATGAGTAAGCGCCTTCTGTGAATACCAAAATGAGTAAGTGCCTTCTCTGAATACCAAAATGGTAGTACGTTTTTTATTTTGTCTTAGGTTAGTTTTGTGAATCGGGCCCCCGATTCTGTAGTAGGTATAGACGAAGAAGAGGAAGCTCTGTGGAGATGACTGGCTGTAGCCTCAGCTAGTGGTGTCAATAAGGCCGGTTCCATCTTTTCTGATTGCAAGTGGTTTGTTTCAGGAATAGCAAGGAACAAAATTAAAGAAGCGCACAGAAGTGGTACTTTCTGACTGACATCCAGATTGAAGTGACTGATGTAAGGTCAGATCAGGTGGGGCATGGAGACTGTGGAAGAGACGAACATGGTAACTAGCGTCAGACATAGAGTAGTTACATGGCTTTCCGAGGCTCCTGTTCCATGTCAGTTTTTCCGGTCTCTTGCCTTTTGAGCATTTTTCCCCTGGTTCCTGAAGAAGGTATTCCTATTCTGTATCTGGATATGAATGAGTGGGTGAATAGAACTCTCAGCTATAGTCCTTGGGGAATTTCATCCTTGAAACAAAACCTGGAAGTTTGGCATTACAGCCGTCTCAACACCACAGTACCTAGGTAGATGTGGGCAGTCCAAGAGAACTAGTTTTCAAAAATGCATTTCCTGATGAGTGGTTGAAAAGTGGTGCAGTTGGTTTCAGATTGGGTAGGGGCTGCCACATTTGGCCTGGTCCTTAGTGCAGACAGGCTAGCATGGGGAGGGCGTGGGACCAGTACACTAGAGTGCCTGAAGACCAGCTGGTCTAGGGCAGTGGGATGCCGTGTATAGTGCAGATGGGACAGCTGGTTCACTGACTGTAGCTAGGGGTGATTGATACGTCCGGACAAAGAGGCAGGAAGTCAGAAGGTCTATTGTGGATGACTGCTGAGCCTTGGTGCCTGTGCAGACACGTGGCAGAGGAATATAGCAAAGGAAAACTGACAGGTTATATAATTAAAGGTAGTCAGAATAATGAAAAATGAAAGGTTACGTCTAGGATGGGATGAAAGTGACAGCAAGGTGAAAATAGTATATCATGTTTGAAGGCTAGAACGGACAAATAGGTCTATTTATTTATTTATTTATTTATTTTTAGAGTTTGAAGGCAAAGCCTTGATTCTGGTGTAACAGGGTAGGTGGAGGCTGCTCAGGATGGATTGTTAAGTCCAGAAGGGGAAAGGAGGCCAGTTAGAAATAGAAGGGTGGTAGGGAAACTGGTATGTTCTGGAGGGTGAAGAGTGAACCATTATGTCCTTAAAGTGAAAAGTAGCCTATTGCATTTAAAGGTGAGAGAGGGGACCGTTTCAGGGTTTCAAGGTTTCATCTCTGTTCGAATTTGGCACTGTGGAGGGGGAGGAGAGGTTGTCTTATAGCAGTGATATTCAAAGTACGGCCCGGGGGCCGCTTGCGGCCCTCTTGACCTTTACATGTGGCCCCCACTGGTGAACGGCGGCATGAGCTGCTGTTTAGTTGCTGAGCACTAATATTCAGAAAAAAAGTTAAATAAACCCGCAAATGAATGCTTGGATGTTTATTTAACATTCTTTTAGACCTTCGTACACAATCTCTAACTCCCCCAGACCCCCTGCCGGCACTCTGCTGGCATCAGTGTGGCCCTTGGTCACACCGCAGAACATACTTGATGGCCCCTTTGCAAATGTTTGCGAGCATCCATCATGTCTTATGTGGACATCGAAGCTGAGGGCTGCTGTCCCTGTGCGGACACGCCAGAATGAAGCTGAGAGATTCCTAGGGTGGACAGTTAAGGCCAGATTAGTGAAAGTGGAACATTTACATTGAAGATGGTGAAATGGTGGTGGTGTACACAGGGGCATAGGTCAACTGCTAAGGCTAGGGTGGTGATAGGTCAGTTATTGAGAACAAGAGTGAGAAACAAAACCAATATATAAGTAAAATGGCAAATGTACGGGCAAAGTGGCGAAGGTGGACTGGGTCTTGGGTGGCAGAGGAAGGCGAGAATAGCAGGACAAACAACAGGGGGTGTAGAATGAGGGTGTCGGTCCAGGAGGGAGGAGGACTGATGGGCTTAAAAGGTTTGTTAGGAACAGACGGGTCCAGATAAAGAAAAAAAAATGTGTCGGTCTGGTACTTTGAGAGGTAAGAGGAGGGCTTTGAAAGTGGAAAGTGTATGTATCTGTACCAATTTGTAAATATGTATAATTTTTAACCTTATCTGGCAGGAACAGTATTATTTTGTTTCATGTATCTCACTTTTCGTTTGTATAATAACTACCACTCATTATAATTGTGAAGCACTTTGTCACCCGTAAGGGTCTTGTTTTCACTATATAAAACACTGCAAATAAAATGAAATTAATTTCTTGAAGCACAAAATGTTCCTGTTCATAGAGCTTCCCTGGTGGTGGTGAGTAATGAGATTGCCCTTATGCTCGCTCACAGTTTTTTTTTTACAGAGTTTTAAACAGCGTGAACTTGACCCGGGTACCAGAGCGCTTTACAAAGCACCAGTTGCATTACATGAGGACACATTCATTTTTGTTAGGCACAGAGAGATTAAGTGATTTGCCCAGAATCACAGGATGTTCAGCGTCATTGCTGAGACTCGAACCCCAATTCCCCAGATTCGAGGTTGACCGCCCTAGCCCTTAGGCCAACTCCTCTCCCCACAGTGAAGTGTTGCAGACTGTCGTGTACTCTCTTCTCAGGATAAAGTCACTCAATTGCACAGGAGTCTAATAGGCACCACCTGTGGCTGGTCTAACAGAGTGACCTGTGTCTTCAGATCTCTGCAGCTCCTGGATCAAGAAATGGTCAATCACCACCTGGGTAGCTGGAGGTGGAGCTGCCTGGTACCCTAGAAGAATCTGGAGACCACCAGTTACAAGTCCTTACTTTGTTATGTAGCTTTGAAAAGAGATGTCTTGAGTGTCCTCATGAATCCTTCAGTCTCTCCACTGGCCCGAGGGGTGATCTCTCAGTGCTTCGTGACTCTGCACTTCCTGACATTCTTGAAAGAATCACCTATGGAAGGGGACATTTTGTGCTATTAATTACCATCACAATCTTGAGTGGCTAAGAATTCCTCTTTTTTAGGCAGGATGGTTTTTACTGCAAAGCTATGGAAAAAAGCTCGTAGGGAATTTCAGGAAGGGAACCAAGACTGAGGGTCAGAGAGAGGAGATGGACGGGCGAATGAAAGGCACCATCGTATCAAACAAGCTATCAATAGTGATGCTCCAATAGGACCAGTGGTGTCTAGCGGTTATAAAATATGGTGGGGTGTGATGACGTCAAACTCACCATAAATGCAAACTTCTCCCCGGCATGCCACTCCTCTGTCGCGTCCACGGCAGGAATGGAAGGAATTCCTTCCTGCTCAGAGGAATGTGGATTCAACCAATCCTGGAGCTGCTCTCACGCCGTTAAGTCGATGACTCATGCAGCTGCAGATCTTCTGCATAAATAATGAAGACCTCTGGCAGTAACATAGCCTGGGCCACCTGAAGATTACGCTCAGGCTCTTGGAATCCGGCTCCTTTCTCAACATGCTGGTGCCTGTACATTGCGAAAACTCCTCATATACATCAGCGTTGGTCAAGCAGAAGAATCCATCCCGACGGTTGAAGAACCGGGGTTTAACCCAGCGGCGTCAGGGGCACGCCTAAGATCTTCGAGTTCAACTGTCTTGGTATACAGAGACACGGAATCCTTCTGGATGGCATCAGAGACCACGTTGATTAGCTGCAGCTAGTAACAGTGATCCTAGAAATACATCACAGTGTAAATTCTCAGGAGACTGCTCATTTTACTAAGGCGAGACGTCTCCTTTTATACCCATTATTCACATTATAAATGTACACCCACTGCACAAAATTCTAGTCAATAAGGTACATGTTCAAACAAAGTATCACATAACAAAAACTCAATTTACAGTATCTCAACCCAAAAGTTAATTATTACGAATGTCCAAAATTCAATCTCCACAAGCCGGACAAACCTATACTTGAAAGCATAACCCATGTAATGAAGAAACATTAAAAAGAAACAGTAACAGATGCTGAACAAGATAAGGCATGTGCAAGGAAACAAAGTTAACGATGTCCTGAACATTGATTGGCAATCTCAGACAAAGATGAACCAGGGAAATTGGCTTTGCGAGGCCAGTTTCAGGTGAAGAGGTCAGTTTCTTCCAGTTCATTTCAGAGTCAAAAAGAAACCTAGTTAATGTATACATGAACTAAGAAGGCCAGGCCACTTTGTTCGCCAGGCTACCTTCACAGGCCTATGTGAAGGCAACACAAAATGGTGGCACAGAACAAAATGGAGTCAGACTCGAGAATTACAAAACCTCAGACCATCCTTTTGCCATTACGTAGGCAATAGCCTAAGACTCATGTTAATCTGAATCTAGGTCTATATCGATATTCATTAGGTCATCAAGGTATTGCTGTAGCATCATCTTATTATTCTCTACGTCTCTCGGGACAGGTCTCCGAACACACATAGTAGCACAAAGACTACAAATGGCGGGACCACACTGGATGCAAGGACAACAAGAGAAAAGGATGGTTAAAACCATACCAAGGAATGTCAGAGTCTTCCATCCCCATTTGGACAGCAGTCCCCAAAACCATCCCGTCAATGACCAGTCTCCTTTGTCTACATGGATAGACTCAGAGATTTTATACAACCTAGAGATGGCTTGGTACACTGTACGGGCATTATCTGGTATGTAAACACAGCAACTGGATCCAATCAGTTTACATACTCCTCCTCGATCTGCAAGTATGATGTCTAATACCATACGGTTCGCAAAGTCATAAGGTGGTCCGCTTGAAGCTCAGCTGTAACATTACTAAGAGCACCTGCTGTCTCATTAATAGTAGCTTCAACAACGCGGACAAGCTGTCGAATATGCCTACTGTTGATCATAGGACCCCAAAAAGGCAGGAAGCCCTTGAAGAAATCTCCTACTTCGTGTGCTGCAGTATCTTCCTGATTGAAGACACCTCTACCACATCTCATTCTGTGATAGTCTGAAGCAGTAGTGTATGTAGGGGGAAGCAGAAACGCCACATAACACGTTCCTGAAAAATCAGGTGGCAACCATGTGTAGGCTCTATCATGACAAACAAAAAATGTGCCTTTAGCTGACACAAACGGTGGAGAAGTCCGAGATGAATAGACATAGGTTTGAGCACACACACTCTTACCTAGCTGAGCTTTTGGATTCCGACCATTGCCTTGCAAACAAAAATGGCCTCAGTGGGGTACAATCCAAATAGGGGGAGACCTTTTTGTCTATCCTTCTCTGTCAAGCTGGTACTATATCCAGTCACGTTCCAACCAATGTAAGCCTGCACCTCATCCTTAGGGATAGCATTATATGCATCAATATCTTGGATCATAGCTACTATTCCCCTTATTAAGGCACTATTGCTCGAGTTATCTTTAAGGGAACATAAGGGGCGTACCTCATTTGCATAGATAAACATGGTCTGAAAAGCCCACACAGACCCATTAAAAGAAAAAGGCAAAACCAAATATGGCATACCTTTATCTGTCGTATGAGGCATGAGACCACAAACCCAACAATTAGTGGTATTTACTACTAACTGATGCCTTTGTAACCGGAGAGCTGCTCACGGCCGGGCTTTGCTCCGCTGTGTGCTTGTGCTGGGCGGCATCATTGTTGTGGAGAGAGGAGGGCCGGGCTTTGCTCCGCCAGTGGCCTGGCCGGGCTTGGCTCCGCCGGGCCACGAAGAAACCACAACTCCCAGAAGCCCCTTGCGGCAAGGACGCCGCCTCCGCCCTCGAAAGCAGGAAGTGCCTGGGGGCATAAAGGAGCACCTGCGAGAGAGTGCTGCAGGAGCCTTTGTAACCGGAGAGCTGCTCACGGCCGGGCTTTGCTCCGCTGTGTGCTTGTGCTGGGCGGCATCATCGTTGTGGAGAGAGGAGGGCCGGGCTTTGCTCCGCCGGTGGCCTGGCCGGGCTTGGCTCCGCCGGGCCACGAAGAAACCACAACTTCCAGCAGCCCCTTGCGGCAAGGACGCCGCCGCCGCCCTCGAAAGCAGGAAGTGCCTGGGGGCATAAAGGAGCACCTGCGAGAGAGTGCTGCAAGAGCCTTTGTAACCGGAGAGCTGCTCACGGCCGGGCTTTGCTCCACTGTGTGCTTGTGCTGGGCGGCATCATCGTTGTGGAGAGAGGAGGGCCGGGCTTTGCTCCGCCGGTGGCCTGGCCGGGCTTGGCTCCGCCGGGCCACGAAGAAACCACAACTCCCAGCAGCCCCTTGCGGCAAGGACGCCGCCGCCGCCCTTGAAAGCAGGAAGTGCCTGGGGGCATAAAGGAACATCTGCTCCCTCGTCCCGCGGGACGCACGCGGGTGCGCCCGGGAGAAGCCCGGGACAAGGGCGGGGCCTTCTGCGGCCGTCATAGGCCAGAGGAGGCTGGGCTGGGCCACGGACTTTGGCTCTCTGTTTCTGGACTATGGACTTAGAGTAAGCCCTACTTTTTAATCATTGTTTTATGTTTGATACAAATAACTTGGTCTTATTGTCCTGAAAAGTTCTTTTTACTACATTCGGGCTTGAGTCTTGCTACCTTACATACCCTACAATTTGTATCTGTAGGGCCTCATTATGTCTAAGCTCAGGTCGGCTAAACCAGCGGCAGTAAATGAGGCCAGGACAATGGATAATTATCTTGTTAAGGTTGTAAGCAAAATTAACAAAGATAGGAGACTATCACTAGGTAGGGGTAGTCCAGATAGTTCACCTACAAAGCTGAGTGCACCTACCACACCGCTGCCTCATATAGACAGTGGTTTGCCCGCTCCAAATAATGATGACTCAATTAAGGATGCTTCCATTTTAACAACAACAGAGGAGCGGGAAATTGTAACTGAAGCTACCCCTAGTCAGAGATCATCACCTTCCCCAAGGCCCTCACCACCTCAAACACCTGCACGGAGGATAGTGCGTGCCTGCAGGAAGGCACCTGTTAAAAGGGTGGTGGGAAGGAAGACTAAAAAGACGGGCCCAATAACACACAATAGGGAAGATAGTGACAAGCCTGCAAACACAGTGGGTGGGAGCACTTTACATCCAACCCACATTGAACTCTTGGTAAATATCATGGAGACAAAACTAAAGGCATTTATTAGGCCCCTGGAGGAAAAGTTAGATCTAGTTGCCAGTGAGGTCTCTAGACTTGGTAGTCTTTTAGATTCCCATATGACCCGGGTTTCGACTCAGATGAGTCCTCAAATTGGCCCACAAGGTCATCTGGGCAACACTGCAGAGGGACCCGTTGGTCTAGTACCAGCTAGCTCTAGGGAGAATGGCCCAGGGGTTACTGTTCAGGCGCCCCCAGTTGTACATGCATCGAACATCCCAACTGTAAACCCACTAATAGTGGCAACACCTATAGTACAAACACCAGCACAACCCCAAGCAGCACTAAATGGTACCCAAAACAACTTAGCAGGGGGGGATACTGCCGGGCGAAGTAGGATTAGGAGGAAGAACTCTGTTAACCTCCCACCGGAGTGTGTTCCATACACGGTGGTATTAACAAATGTGCCTGAGGTGGACTCCTGCCTAACAGACGCCAGGCTAGAAACACATGCAGCCGTAAAAAATAAAACCCTTGCTTGGTTGAATAGGAACTGTGGCTTCCCGTATGCCTTTTCTAATGACATAATATCCACACGTAGAGTGAGTTGGATTGGCAATGGGAGGAAAAATACAAGTGGGGATTGTATTATTGTAAATTTTAAACATCGGCAACACTTTGCAACAGTCCTCCTTAGAGCTGCCTCCTTACCAAACCTTGATAACTCAGTATGTGCTAGACCTCTTCTTTTTTTTTTATAATCATCTGGACAGCACCCAACATCGAGTGCCTCATAACCAAAGGTATCCTGCACATGGCCATGGGAGGGGAATGACTGGTTGTGGGTCGAATGCCCCTATAAATGTACCACTGCAACACAATAGAGCGGACTCTTATTGTTATCAGGTGGCAAACAGGCAGTTTGATTACAGTCTACCTCTCTATAATCGTTTTTCTGCCTTGTCATCATTAGAGGAAAACGATTGACTGCCTGTTGTTCCGGAGAATTCTAGCCAGATATCAATTCCGCCTTTTAAAATAGCTACATGGAACATTGCTGGCTTGAAAAACAAAATTGGGAATGTTGATTGGCTACAGTCACTAAAATCCTACGATATCATTGCCCTACAAGAGACTTGGGATGAAACAAGTAGTTTTTCTTTGGATGGATTTTGTCATTTTTTCAACCCAGCCAGTAGTAGTGTGGCAGGAAGATCTAAGGAGGGCTTGTTAACCCTTTTCAAATTGGACATAAAAGGAACATTAACTCAATGCTCTTCGGGCTCGGATAACTGTCTGTTTGTTGAACTATCTATTCAGGATAAAACCAAGATTATGTTTGCTAATTTTTATAATTCACATGCAAATAAGCATACCAGTCAAAACCTGGAACTATTGGATACATTTTTGTCAACGTATAGCACTAATGTAGATGCCTTTGAATTGAAATTACCAGGGGACTTTAACATTCACCCATGTACATTGCCTTGTATTATTCATGATGCAGACGGTCCCCCTTTCTCCACACCTGTCCATCTGGAACATACTAGGCGAGGAGAGCTCCTTGAAACATTTCTTGCAAGATGGAACTTACATGAATCAGGATGTGGGGATGGAAAAGATAGGTCCCCTACCTTCAAGGGTAAAGACGTGGGCACTATTATAGATTATATTTTTGTGTCTTCTTATCTGTTAAATAATGTGATTAAATACTACACAGAGGTGTCAGTTTTTAGCGATCATAACCCTGTTTTAATTGAAATGAAGCATACAGATTTAATTTCCTTAAAATCAGTAAAAGTTAGAGGAGGACAAAATGTTATGGTGAAAGATCAAAATCGTAGGCTGAAATGGACAAAAATAGTCCCTGAAACTTTCCTTCAAGAGGTTCTGTCCAAGGTGGAGGATGAAGTTGCAATATGCTTAGCGAATAGAATAGAATGTAAGTATGTTATACCAGCATTTGATTATATCTGTATTGAAATCAATCAAAGTCTGCAGAAAAAATCGAGGCAGCTCCCGCCACAGGGAAAAAGATGGTTCGATAGGAAATGCTCAAAAGCGCATGGTGTGCTATTAAAAACTCTGAAAGCCATCCCTAAGAACCGCGCAGATATCACTAATGCTAGGATTGCCTATAAAAAAACTATCCTGGAAAGGAAGAGGGTCCTAAAAGATAACGCTTTGGCTCAACTTCTTGAACCAGAAACCTTAAAAGATAGTGGCCTCTTTTGGAAAATTATAAACCAGCCACTCTTTTAAGACGAAGAAAACACCCCTCTAGAGGCAAATATTCCAGATGAGGGCTGGATTGAACATTTTAGCCAAATATACTCAGAAGCTAGCAGTGCCACCACTTCTATTTCCATCACAGAAGCTGAGGAAATCACACCATGTACCTCCGTTGATGCCGTTATTTTTGTAGCTACAGAAGTGGAAAAGGCGATGGATCAGATGTTGTAACTTAAGCGGGGATGGTAAATGCTTTGTTGGTTCAAAGGGAGATGTGTTGTAACCTCGCATGTTTATTAAAGTGGTACGATCCATTCCCCCCTCCCTGCCCCAGCCACTTGGTATATTCCCCCTAGTCATCCATGGAATGTGACATATTCCTGTCAGTGAGGAGAGCAGGGTGACAACAATAAAGACGAGTTAACTTACCATCGGTTCACGAGTCATCTTTACAACACTGGCGACGAAGGGAAGAACCTGGCGCAGGGGGCCCAGCTGTCACCTCCCCTTTCAGTACTCTCTCCAACCTGTGCTCGAGTAATGCTGTGAAATTCGTGCCGAGTACAGATGAGGTAAAAAAATTACATTGGTGATCTCTGTTCGACGGACTAGTAGCCAAGGGATTCAGGAAGGTCTGATATTTTATGTTTCCTGGAGATTTATTGAAGCAGAAGCCGTGAATGAGTTTTGGCAGGCAGTGTCTCATCACCAACTTGAAAGGTCAACTGCCCAGGCAGCCCGGTGGCTCCGCTGCTGGAGTTCACAGGAATGGACTAATTAAGGTGGAGTTTAACAGCTTCGAACAGCCACGTCAAGACTGGGTGTGGAAGCGTGCGCTGCTGACTGGAAAGCAGTTTCCTTGTCAAGGACATCGGAAAGAGCACTGCTGGAGCACTCCCTTCAGTAATGTTCCCCTCCTCTGCGCCTGGGGATTAATCCCGTACTTTGGTGAAGCATACAACTGCTGCAAACGGGGTGGCGTTTTTTACACGACCCCATGTATTAGAAGGCTCGGAGTCTTCGCCAGTTGTCCGGTGTTAAGTACATTTGCCGGGGAGTTACGGGGTGACTTTTGCCCTGCTGCCAGTCAAAAGAAACAGTGAGAATTATACCCTCAGTTCTTTGAGTGCCCTGGCCGGCGTTTCTCTGTACCGCAGTACAATTTGCCCACCGAGGAATCCTTCTTGGTGTGTGCCGCCTAGGGCAGTCTGGAAGTCATTCCTGTCAACAGAAAGGCGCTCTTCATTCGCCTCAGAGGATCCTCGTCAGTTTCCTTTTCCGGGCCTGCGCAGCAGCTCTGCCTGGAGTCCTGTCAGTAGAGTTAGCAGAGATGCTTAAGCGGATGATGTTCTGATGAGTCAGTGTCAGCTGTGCTTGGTGAAGGAGCACCTCTTCCTTGGTGTCGGGAATCCGGTGAAAAATAAGTAGTAAGCTGAGTTGATCGCTCCCGCGCTGCAAGTTTAGCCGTGAGTGGGAGGCGGCGTTTTTCCCTGCCTGAAAGTGCCGTATGCCAGTTCCTCGTTCACCCTGTACTCTTCCAAGTCAGTGCCTTCACGAGCCTGCTGCCATTCCTTTCAGGGCACCGTTTCCGTACGTCAGGGATTCCTGTCAGTTTCTCCATAGAGCGCCCTAGATAGAGCTACGGAGCGCACTATACGTCAGAAGTCCAGTGACGGAGCGTTTTCAGTCAGCCTTCTCAGAGCGCCCTCGTCAGTGCACCAGATCACGCGGTTGATCCTCAAGGGGGCAGTGCAGTAATCTTCAATAGGCTGTCAGGACATCTCTACAGTGCATTCCTCTAAAAGTTCACGGCGCCCAGCCGCCTCAGCACCTGTTCTATTTCCGGGGCCCTGACTAAGGAAACTGTGCAACGCGAGTGACTCTTCCAGTTTTCGGCATTGCGGACTGTTGCTTCACTCGTGATCCATTGTGGAAGATTCATACATCCAGACTAGACGTCGATTGAACAAAGGTACTCTATCACTGGGGGTCAAAGGATTACGGCCACCGCCAAGACTCAAAGGAAAGTACTTTTGTTCAAGTAATTTCCGTCAGGTACCCAGTGAACTGTTCTGCATATGGAAATTTTATTTGAACTCCCTTCAAGCAGATAGATGTAATTGTAAAGAGTGAATTTCATTACTTCACATGAGTTGCTGTGTACCTTTCAGGAGAAATCCACAGCAAGAGTCATGGTATTATCTTGTGTGACCAAACCACTAGTGTTTTCCACAATAGGTAGTTTTTTTTAGTAGCTCTAACCTACTTAGCCCTTGGTATAGACGTGCCCTGTTTCATGTGATGAAGTGCATTGGTGACGTTAATTTTATTGTGTAATTCTGGTACACTAGGTACATTTTCGCAGGCCTGTACAGTGCAGTGGTTCTATCATTCTATAAGTGAGAGTAACCTGTGTCCCCATTACATCCAGCTGTACACGAGTACCATCTCAGAGCTATTAGCACCTTTTGGAATTCCCTTCCTTCATATTCTGACAATTATGCACTTTGTAAGTAGTCAATGGTGACTGAGTATAATACAGTTACGGTCCAGCGGTTCCTTTTTACTGAGTTATTCTGTGCTTTTAGGGGCACGGATTATGTTTTATCGTGCTTTGGGGACAGGTCCCCTTCCCCAGTAAGGTGCATTTTACCACATCCAGTTTTGTAGGTTCCCAGGGTGACATATTCTCCTTAAGGCCAGGCATATGTGGGAGTCATTTTCAAGAGGGTCCTCCTCTGTTCATTCTCCTTTTCCCTCCACGTGCCTCATCCATTCCCTTTCCCCCCCCCAGGTGTGTCACAGTAGTGTGTTTCAGCTATCCGTTGATCTTCAGTTCATCCTGTTCTGACCCATCCAGCTGAGTATTAATGTAGTACTGGGAATGGATTTCTAGTGTGTGCATTCTTCATGTTATCAATATCTGCAGTGATATCATACAATTTGTGACAGCTAGTTCCGAAAGCTTTTGCAGTTTAACCTTTTGCATCACAATAATAGGGTTGCTCTGTTACTACATACAGTGTACTTTATAGTCTATGCAATTGAAGTTGGCACCTCCCGCAGGAAAGGTACATATCCCAATCCATCCCACCGCCTGTAACAGGGGTTAGGCGCGTAAGGACCTTTCACCTCTGGGCGCCTCTGTACCCTTTATTCTATTTAGATAGGGAGTACTTTTATTACACCCTTGCACAATCCTTAAATATTAGGGAGTCTTCCTCCTCCTTTCTCATGGATGCTCCGTCCAATCCCCCCATATTAGAGAAACTTAGTGAGGTGATTTTTTGGGTTAGCCTTTCCATTTTTAATGTATCCAAATCCAAGGTATCTCTGACCAGCTATGCTGGCGGGCCCATACACCTTATGGGCGTAGTGAAGATGAAGGTCTAACTTGTTTAAGGGAGCTTGGTGAGTGTTCTACTCCCTTTTCCAGGGAACTCTGGCAATAGGTACTCTCCATCCTCTTTTAAGAGTAGCCATCAGTAGGGCCAGTCCATCTTGCACTGCTAGAGTTGCTGAAGATGAATCTCCCTGAAGAACCCGTCAGGAGGGTAAGCCATGCTAGAGGTACACGAAGGATAATCATAGCTAGATTTGGCCTGCATAACAAGAGCTTATGAAATGTTCGTTTCCCCAGACAGTACGTTTTTAGCAAAGTGTAATCTTGAGAGTATATTCCTTATGCATTCGTGTTCGCTATCCTGTTACATGTTCTCTGGTAACCTTATTATGGTATTACTTCTTGGCATCTGTCCTCTATCCCGACATTGCTATCCAAACTGGCATCCAGTCCGGGATGTTTCCTCTGTTTTCTTGTTATTAAGTGCCAGCACTTCCCCTTTTTGGCTTCCCTTTCCCCTTCCTCCCTTTTCCATCCCTCTTTCCCTTTTGGTCCAAGGGAGATGTGTTGTAACTTAAGCGGGGATGGTAAATGCTTTGTTGGTTCAAAGGGAGATGTGTTGTAACCTCGCATGTTTATTAAAGTGGTACGATCCATTCCCCCCTCCCTGCCCCAGCCACTTGGTATATTCCCCCTAGTCATCCATGGAATGTGACATATTCCTGTCAGTGAGGAGAGCAGGGTGACAACAATAAAGACGAGTTAACTTACCATCGGTTCACGAGTCATCTTTACAACATCAGACTTTAAAAAATAAGGCACTGGGTCCCGACGGGGTTCCAGGGGATGTCTTTAAAAGTGCCCCGAAATTTTGGTCTAAGATCCTATGTAATGTTTTTAATGCTCTTTCATCTGATAAAATTCCGGATTCCTGGAAAAAATCCATCATTATCCCGGTCTTTAAAAAAGGTAACAGGCAAGACCCATCCTGTTACAGACCCATTTCATTGATAGATTCATCAGTGAAAATACTGGGCCGGGTTATTTTATCAAAACTGAATGACTGGTTAATAGAAAATAGGGTCCTATCAAATGTTCAGTATGGTTTTAGATCAAAAAGGAGCACAATAGATCAAGGCCTTAATTTGCATTTGTTGGTAGAAAAGTATACAAGGGCCAAAGAGGGGTCCATGTACTTAGGTTTCATGGATCTCTCGTCAGCCTTTGATCTGGTAAATCGTGCTAAATTATGGAAAATTCTGCTTGAGATAGAACTAGATAGGGCACTTGTTTGCCTTTTAGCAGATTTACACACTGACCTAATAGCCTCGGAGGCCCAGGTATTAAAGTCTAGTTCACCTTCGGGTACTGGGACCCCCGCCAAGCCGTTTTAAATCACATTCATAACACTCTTCACCGCACACTCAGCAATATACCTACTCTGCTGTAATCAGGCGTCGAAGCACACCCGGGACACGCTAGGTGTCACTGGGTGAGCCTGATGATGAAGCATGCCACCAACTAGGTTGGTGGGTGAGGGCTTAATGAGCACACTCACCAGGTGCTCCTACCCCATGACAAAACATACTTGAGTCCTTGACTTTTGTTAAACTCGTAAAGCGTAAGCTAGTCTCATAGAGTACATAAACTGTCAGAATTAAATTAGGTGTTCAAACACCAGTCTAGTGGGTACTAGCCATACTCCTAGGGTTATTTCCACCATTGAGTTTATGGGTGGACAGATGTGACGTAGTAAGCAGGGAACATTATTAGACATTTTTTAGACTCTACAACTAGCACCGAGTTTTGATGTCTTCCCCTGTTCGCATTTATCTGTTCCACAGTGCGGGGGCCCGTATACTTGAGTACGGTCCAGGTGAGGTGAGGTCCAGCCCCCTGTCATGTTGGGTGAGCAATTTAATAAGAATTTTTTTTTTTGCATTGTCTGTTATACAAAGAGAAGAGGAGAGCATTCATGTGTTTAAAATTATATCACTAATATGAGTGTTGTGTATATGTCTACTTAGATCACGTTGAGCGTCCACTGTCAAGGAGGATGAGTATATAACTGTAGGTACAGGCTGTATCGTGCCTACCATTATCATCTTTATTCGTATTATCTATATCCTTTTTCACTGATTAGATAGCATTATCATTTATTTCACATATAACAGTAGCAACTATTTTAGAGCAGTGGCCCTGATGAAAGCCAAGGGGCGTGTTGCCCGATTGGCAGAAACATGTTGGCCCTAATCGCGACAGTCATTTGTTTCATACTGTCATTTGCGCTGTTCCTGTTTTTTAATTAGGGGATGTGTCTGGTTCCTTTTTAAAGCGTTTGTATAGACATTTCACCCTATTTTACACGCACCACTTTACTGTATGTTGCACTGTATTTTCTCCACTTTTCACTAACCATCACTAATTGACCCATAATCATTGATTCAAATTTCACTGTGGACCTAATCCAGTACTGACTACTTACTGTGTGGCATGAGGTCTAGATGATCGAAGGACCCGCCAGGTCACAGCGTGGACGGCCAAATGATAGGATGGACCACTTGGTTTGTTTGATGGTTATCCACAATTATTGTGTACTAGGTCTGGTTTGACCAGTTTTCTAATTTAGATATCATCACTCTTTTTCTCTCATATGTGTCTCTTGCTCTCTCTTCATTTTTTAGACATTGTTACATGGTGACTGTAGCACCCACTGACGTAGAGATAGACTTGCCAGTGTTACGGGTAATGTAGTTCCTCAACCCTTGTGGGCGAAGATCCGTCACAAGGATCACGCGCCAGAGTTAGGAGATACGTGGGTTAATATTACTGCTGCAGATGGTCGGCAGGTAGGAGGTGCCAAACCTGAACCCTTAGTGGCAGAACTACCTGGTAGGATTATTGATTTAATGAAAACTATGATGCCTCCTCTGCAGGTGAATTGGGACAAGTTAGCAGCATGCAAACAAAAGAAAGACGAGAGTGTGTCTGATTTCTTCACTAGGTTTGAGAAAACATTCATTGATCATAGTGGTAAGGACATGAGTACAGAAGGTGGTCAGAGGTTGTTTGTAGATAAGTTTGTTTTTAATTTACTTCCTGAACTTTCTAATAAGTTAAAGGACTCTGAGAGTTCATGGGCTGTTTCTTCTTCGGCCCAGATATTGGCTACTGCACAATACTATGAGAATAGAGATAAAGATGAGAAGGATAAAGTAGAGAAGAAGACTAGAGAATTAAAAACAAAAGTTCTTCTGGAGCAGGCTTATCCGCCTCGCCCTAATCAGCGTCAGTTTCAGCAACCTTCCCAGTTTCAGCAACCCCCACAGTTTCAGAAACTGTTGCAGAAGTCTGAGTCTTTTGCTTTGCGACTCCCGCTAGGCCCTAATCAGTGTGCTTATTGTAAAGAAGAAGGTCACTTCAAGAATAGTTACCCGATCTTGCTTCAGCTTGCGAATGGTATGTCTGGTCCGAGAGGTCGTGGTGGTTTCCAACAAGTACCTAGGGGTAGGGGAAATGGTATGTTTCCCCAGATTGAACGTTCCTTTTCCCCTCAGAATTCTGTGAATTATTTTGACCAACAGAATGTTCCGCCTGTCCAGTCCGCTCAGTACTACACTGATGATTATTATGTTGGAAGTGAGAGTGCTGGTTTTAATGATAGTTAGGACAGCCATGGACAAAGGGAGGGAGTAGTGTCAGATCCAGTAGACCAGAGTGGACCTTATGTTGAAGTGATTACATCAGTTGTGGCAGAACCTTTTCTTTTGGACACTGGTGCCGCAAAGAGTTCTATCATGCACTCTAAACTCCTTTGCGCACCTTTGTCTGGCTTGACCAATGTTTCAGTAGGATTTTCTGGCGCCCCAGTTCGTAACCCGGTTTCTTGTCCTTTGCCCCTTAATATTGGTCCCTGTGAATTGGAGGCTCCCGTTATTCTAACGACTGAGTGTGGCGAGAATCTGTTGGGTTTGGACTTGTTGAAAAGATTGCATGCTACATTACATTGTTCTCCTTCGGGAGTACATCTTATGGTGGGTAAGAAAGTGATTTCCCCGATGTATCTGTCTAAGGATCGCCTTCCACTGGAACTGCGTTCTCTCCCTGATACACTTTGGGCTACAGGTCCCAATGATGTTGGTCTCTTGCAGATTCTACCCTACGTTGTTACCCTTAAGTCGAATGCTAAATTACCTCACATTTCTCAGTACAAAATTTCCAGTAATGGCGAAAGAGCTCTTTTAGCGATTATCTATGATTTGGTTGGAAAGGTGTGGTTGAAGAAACGAGAGGTAATATGTGTAACAGTCCTGTTCTGCCTGTCCTTAAGCGTACTGACTCTTCTCAGCCACCTGTGTATCGGTTTGTGACGACCTTCGAGAGGTCAATAAGATCGTTGTGCCACAGTTTCCTGCTGTCCCAGACATTACTGCTTTATTGACTATGATTCCTTCCACCCTGCCTCAGATGCTTGGTTTTCTGTTATTGATCTGAAGAACGCTTTCTTCAGTATTCCGATTGCTGAGGAAAGTAGGGATATTTTTGGATTCTCTTTAGGAGGCCGCAGTTTCCGGTTTAAGCGCACTCCTCAAGGTTATCGTGAGAGTCCCTCCATTTATAGTCAGGCTTTGAAAACTCCGCTTGATACTCTTGCATTGCCTTCTGGTGCTACTCTTATCCTGTATGTTGATGATCTGTTGGTTGCTGCTGATCATGAAGAGATTTGTAAAGAAGTTACTCTCTCTTTGTTGCGACACCTGTCTGACCTCATCATAAAGTGTCACCTTCGTAGTTGCAGTATTGCCGCCAAGAAGTGACCTACTTAGGTCATCTCTTGTCGAAGGATGGAAGACGATTGACCCCAGAGCGTATTCAAGCGATTGCCCAAATGACTGTGCCATGCACAGAGAGAGAGGTGCGTGCCTTCTTAGGTATCACCTTGTATTGTAGACAGTGGATTCCGAATTTTTCTTTGCTAGCGAAACCTTTGTTGGCACTTACTCTTAATGATACACCACACCCTCTTCCTTGGTCTGACGAATGTCAGAAGAGTTTTTTCTGAATTGCGTGATGCATTGTGTTCTGCTCCGGTGTTGGGTACCCCCGACTACAGTAAACCTTTTACACTTTATGTACACGAGAGAGAAGGTTGTGCATTGTCAGTGTTGACGCAACAATTTGGAGACAAGCAGCGCCCATGTGCGTATTTTTCAGCTACTTTAGATCTGCTAGCTAGGGCGTTGCCTAGTTGTCTAAGAGCTACAGCGGAAGCGGCTGTTTCTATCCGACAGTCTGCTGGTTTGGTATTGGATAATACATTGATTGTGATGGTCCCACATGCAGTGGATACCCTATTGAATAGAACGAAGACACAACATCTTACCAGTGCGCGTTTGTCAGGTTATGAGTGGACGCTTTTGGCTAGCCATGTGCACATCAAGCGGTGCAACACATTGAACCCAGCTACATTGTTGCCGATTTTTGTAGAGATAGATGCTCAGGAACAGCATGACTGTTTTCTCCGGACAGAGGAGGATACGAAGGGTAGAGTTGATCTGAAAGACACTCCTCTTTCGAATCCTGATCGTACCCTATGGGTAGATGGTTTGTGCTTTAAGCTTCCGAATGGAGAGACGACTGCAGCATATGCTGTCACAACTTTGCTCACGATTGTTGAAAGAGCACGTATTGCACAGAATTCAGCGCAATCAGCGGAGTTGATAGCATTGACTAGAGCTTATGTGTTGTCAAAAGGAAAGAGAGTGAATATTTATACTGATAGCCAATACGCATTTGGCGTGGCTCACAGTTTTGATCGCTTGTGGGAAGAGAGAGGATTTCTTACTTCCCATGGTACGAAAATTCAGCATGGACAATTAGTGAGTGAACTTCTTGAATCACTTACTTTGCCGACCGAAATTGCGATAGTGAAGTGTAGTGCGCATAAGACGGATGATGTGGGTCGAGGGAATGAATTTGCAGATGAAGTTGCAAGAGAAACGACGAAAGATGTGACGAGTCGGATGTATGTTGCAGGTCCTGCCAGATGGGTTGTGGAAGGAGGAATGTGTGAAAATACAACAGAAAATGTGAAGATGATTCAGGCAGAAGCTACTGAGAAAGAATTGAGTATGTGGCGAGAGAGTACGGGAATGTTGGATTCAACAGGCTGTTGGGTTGAGTTGTCAGAGCACCAGCGATGGTTGTTGCCAGATGCATATGTGCTTCCTGTGGTTACTATGGCTCATGGGTTGGCTCACATTAGTTCAAAAGAGATATGTAAGTTGTTGGCTCCAGTATGGCAGAATGGTGGAATTCCTAGGTGTGCTGAGAATTTGGTTAAACACTCCATGATTTGCTTGATGCATAATCCTGGAAAGGGAACCCCAACTCCAGCAGGTCATTTTGCTCCTCCAACGTATCAGTTCGAGGTGCTGCAGATAGATTATATTCATATGGAAAGATGCAATAACTTGAAGTATGTCCTTGTGGTTGTTTGTGCCTTTTCCAGATGGATAGAGGCCTACCCCCTAAAGGATAATACTGCCTTGTCTACAGCCAAGGTTTTGCTCAAAGAATTCTTTCCCAGATATGGCTTGCCGAGGATGGTATGGAGTGATAATGGAAGTGAATTTGTGGGTAAGATTATAAAGAAAGTATGTGCGGGTCTGGGTATTAAACAGAAATTTTACGCTGCGAATCACCCCCAGTCAGCAGGCCTGGTCGAGTGCTATAATGGCACTCTGAAGCTGAAGTTGGCCAAGGTGCAAGCGAGCTCTGGTCTTACATGGCCCGATGCCTTACCATTGGCACTTTTGTCCACGAGAACGACAGTACATTCTCGCGTGGGACTTAGCCCATACGAGATTGTTTTTGGACGTCCGGCGAATGTCTGGGGTGTGCCGAGGCCTAAGAAGTACAGTGATATCGAGTACCCTATGTTGGTTGACTACTTACATGATTTGACTGCTAAATTGTGTGTTCTTCACCAACAGGTCCATGACACTTTGCCTTCAGTTTCTGTAGATGCAGGCCACACGATTCAACCTGGTGACTGGATTCTAACCAGGAATTTCCAGAGGTCAAAGAACTTGGAACCAAGACGGACCGGTCCATACCAAGTCCTGTTATCAACTCGGACTGCTATTAAGGTGTTCGGCAAGAAAAACTGGGTACATGGTACCCATTGCAAGAAGATACCTTTGCCCTTACCGTACGATAAGTGGATCCGGGAAGGTGTTGCCGATTCCGAGAGTGAAAGGGTTCCGAGATGTGTACCTTTTAGCGATGCACATCTGGAATGGACTCAGTCAGAACGTGCGGATGATGAAGAAGCTGTGTCGCCTTGTTTGAGACTTGATACTATGCACCCAGAGACACTCTTTCAGGATCAAACTGTGCCTGGTAAAGAACGCTACAACTTAAGGTCTAAGAAGGACAAATAAAGTCAGATTTTTATTTGTGAATTACAGTCTTTTAAGGCAAGAGACTATTTTTCTTTTTCTTTTTCGAACCACCATCCGGGTTCAGCTGCAGGGTCGCGGTATAAGCCTTAAGGGGTGGCCTGCGTATTGGCGAAAGGTCTGCGGTTCTAGGGACGTCTAGGACGCCTGGACGCACACTTGAGTGAAGAAGGAAAATTGCTGCGAGCAGCATGTTAGAGGATGGAGTCTGTTGTAACTGAAAGAGATGTTGAGAGAATAGATCTTAAGACAAGATTTTGTACATTGATACATAGCAAATGTTTTAAATATATTGTGCTTTTTGACGTTTTTAAGTATCACATTAGCTTGTGTGGGTTGGACTGTCTATGCTACATAACATACATCTGCACCCACCTCCCAACCTATGCTTTCTTTCACTACTGTTTCTTTGCACCAGTTTTATAAGTTGCCTGAACATGAACAGACAAGGAGATCAGAATTTGTCAACAACTCGTTCATACAGTTGTTGCATCAGCATCAGTTAGTAGTCAGTCAAAATACTTTATTTTCGATAAATTAATATCATAAAAAGACATAGGCAAAAATACAATCTTATACAAAACAGCAACACATAATTATACATAATCAAATATTAATGAATTTACATTCTCAAGTTACTTACAAAAGGAAAAAATAAGAAACACATTATCATATAACAGACACAAATTTTAAAAAAGTGTTAAAAAGAGGTCAGTAAGTTAAAACCATATATACATATTGCATTTCCGGCTATTAATTCATATAGTAAAACAATTTCCTATTACCAGTATTTGATTTCATCACTTATGAGGTCATATTTGTTATATTATCGGGCGACATCCTTTTCTTGATCCTAACAGCCCCCACTAAAAAACTCGCAACATGAAACATAATCCTGGGGGTCTGTAATAACTGTAGGAACAGGAGCGCCGGCTTAACCTGAATAAAACCTGCCTCCTTTAAGATAGGGATCAGATATTTCCTTCTTCGTGCCATGTAGTGATCACAGAACATTAAAAAATGTAGAGTGTTCTGGATTAAAAAATTATCACAGGAACACGGCATAGCATTTTCGGGAGTACTCCAGGTTGAGAAATGTCCGAGAGTTAAATGTATCAAATTGAACCGAAAACGCGTCAAAAGAAAGCGATGAAAAGGTTGATTTACAATAATTAAGTACGGTTCTGGTCCCGCATGAGTACTCAGAATAATACTAGTCCGCACTGTTGGTTTTTCGAGCTCTGTTTTTTCCCTTTCCAGCCTTAACGCTTCTCCCATCAGGCCTTTAATAAGCTCAATGTCTTTAACAGTTATAGAGGCCGGGGATAAAAACAAATCTGGTCTTCCCACTTTAACGAGACAGTTCTTAATATAGGCTAGCCACTGGATTTTATTTACTCTGTCCAGCTGCAAGCAGTCTTTTAGGATAATATGATTAAGGGGAATTTCTTGATTCAGCCATGTCTTTAGCCAAGCCAGAACAGGGGCGACTTTAACCAGGTCTGAAATATAACCTAAACCAAGTTCAGTGTGAACTATATATGTTGAGGAGGACTGTGGTACAGAGAGAACGGCTCGTAAACATTTGTTCTCAGTAATCTGTAGATTTTCCATGGAACAATAGCCCCATATAGCACTTCCATAAGTAGCAACGGCAAGACATTTAGCTTTGTAGATTTTTAAAAGAGTTGTTACTGGCCTTGCTCCCAATTTTTTTGAAAAGCCCTGCAATGCAGAAGAAGATCTGGCAAGGGAGATATTCCTATTTTTTATCTGGGGACCCCAAGTGCCTCTGTCATCAAAAGTGATACCTAGATAAGGGAAGGTGGCAACCCTACAGAGTTCTTGTTTGCCACAGGTAAAAGTTTTTGTGAGCTTATTTTTTGTACCCTTACCCAGTATCATTATTTGAGACTTTTTTACATTAATTTTTAGGTCCAATGACCCTATAAAGTCCTCAAAGGCATCTAAAAGTCTTTGGAGACCGACACCAGTACGCGAGAGCAGGACGGCGTCATCCGCGTATAGTAGAACCGGAATTCCCAGTTCTCCTATACGTGAAATGTCAATGGATGCCTCTCTAAGTGCTGGCTCCAGGGCATTTATGTAGACTGTAAATAAGAGAGGGGCCAAAATACACCCCTGCCTAACCCCCCTTTCTGATTTAAAGTGGCTCGTGCAACGCCCCTCCTTAAAGTCTAGTTCACCTTCGGGTACTGGGACCCCCGCCAAGCCGTTTTAAATCACATTCATAACACTCTTCACCGCACACTCAGCAATATACCTGCTCCGCTGTAATCAGGAGTCGAAGCACACCCGGGACACTTTAGGTGTCACTGGGTGGGCCCGATGATGAAGCATGCCACCAATTAGGTTGGTGGGTGAGGGCTTCATGAGCACACTCACCAGGTGCTCCTACCCCATGACAAAACATACTTGAGTCCTTGACTTTTGTTAAACTCGTAAAGCGTAAGCTGGTCTCCTTTTGATTAACACTATATATAAACCCCGGGGATAAGGACTAGCTTTCTGGTCCTCTCTCTCTCTCTTGATACGCTATGTACTCTATGAGTCAATACAAGTGATCTAAAGTTAGAGGTGATGCAAAACTTATAGATTACTGAAAACTAGAAAGAGTTATGCAGTTCTTAATGCTAAACATTGTAAACCCCAGCTGTCCAATCAATTGGACTAATGAACTCACCTCTCCGTCGGTGCCGCCAAACTTGCCTGAGGCTTGGGGGAGGCACCAATACGGAGGAGGTGTCGATTGAAATACTGAAACACCAAAGGGGACTACTTTGCTTTCGTGTCCTTGACTGTCACTAATCGGTCTTTAAACCCTCCTGTGCCCAGTGTTTTTAAGTACAGAGGCATTTCGCCGGCAAAACGAAGTAACGGGGTGTCACAGAAGGACAAATTCAGTTCTATACCTTCGTCGTCGTCCACACTGTTTATTAAATGACTCGCGCCCGTATCCTTCCGCGGAACTATAGAATGACGTCATAGCGGCCATTTCTGTAGTTCCAGCGGAGAGACTCACACGGACCAATACCCATTCGAAAAAAACATCATATTAGACTCAGTTATCTTCTCGTTTTCAACAACAGTTTGTGGAATATGCTACTACGTATTTAGTAACCCCAAATACCGAGTGTAATGTTAATAAAAAATATATATTAAACTCATACTCAAGTCTTAATAAAACGTGTAGGGATGGAGACACCTAAAGGACTACATAATGACGTCAAATCGGCCATATTAGTAGTTCTAATCAAATGTAATTTCGATGTTCTCCATCATATTGAAATCAATTGACTTCTCGTTATCAATAAACGATGTTGAGTTAATTTTAAGTTAATTTTAATTTTATATGCTCACACCGACAGACAGCATGTCATTTTAATAAGAACGTGTGGGAATGGAGCCATCAAGCTGACTGCACTATGGCAGAACGGCCAAGTGGGTAGTTCTTGTCGTGTATTGGAATGTACTTCAGGACACTACTAAAGTCCCAAGAGGACTTGCAAAAACATAGCACACCTCATTTGTTAAGGCCAACAGTCTGCTGAACAGGTCATAGTGTAAGTCTTACAGTGTGGATAATATTGTACTGGTCAGGGAAGGGCTCTTACACACTAGGGTCAAAAGAAAGAGTCTACAACCGCTAAAAAGAAAGACTCAGTCTTATGGTAGACCCGTAACAGTAGTGTCACAATATATAAATTGGGGGGAAAAAACTACAAAGTGTACCACAGTATCTGATCATTGAGTCCCCTTGTGTCAGAGGAAAGTTTAAAAACCCATCTTTGTTCTTTAAGGAACAGGTATTAGGCAACATTCCTCACATGTGAGGGTATGAAGGGCTTCTCCAAGACCGCCCAGGCAAAATCAGATTCCCCATGTTGTTTCTCAAGGAAATGTCTTGTTAGTTGCGTAATGGATTTCTTACAGTGGAGCAAGCTCTTATGCTCTAGCATGCGCACTCGCACCTTACGAGTGGTCATTCCTACATATTGACAGGAACACGGGCAGGTCAATAGATAAATGAGATTCTCACTATTACAATTAATGAACTGGTTTTGCAACCAAGGCCTGTTGGTACCTATATCTATCTCAGTAGAGTGTTTCGTTTGTGGACAGACAGAACAATTCCCACAGGGATGGTGGCCTACTGCAGGTGGTAAATCCCACAACGTGCTCAGAATCCTTCTCGATGTCTCTTTGGGGCGCGTGTCTATTAGGCGATCCCTAATGCTATTAGATCTTTTAAAAGTAAATAGGGGTAGTGCAATCTTCTCATTCCCATGGTTAAGAATGCGCCAGTGATTCCTGATGATTTTCTGCAAGCTATTACTTCTTGTTTTGAATGTACTCACAAGAGTAAGTCTATCACTAGACGTTTTGGGAACCGGTGGTTCTAGGAGCGCCTCCCGATTGTTATTGTGTGCTCGCTTCAGGGACCGTTTAATGAGCGGTTGCGGATAATGTCTCTACAAAAGTTGTGAAGACAAATTCCCGGCATGAGTCTTGAAATCCGCCAAACTGGAACAGTTCCTCCGAACAAGGAGGAACTGGCCGTATGGTAAATTATCCCTAAGGGATTTGGGATGGTAACTTTCGTATAAAAGTAACAAGTTTCTAGCCATCGGTTTCCTATACAACTCGCTCTGCAAATCTGCAGGTGTCGCATAGATAGAAAGATCCAAAAAGGACAGTCTCTCTTTGTGGGCCTCGAAGGAGAATCTGAGGAATTGATTCCTGCCATTCAACCAGAGATGGAATTCTCTCACAGATTCCATGCTCCCTTTCCACACTACCAGCACATCATCGATATAGTGTTTTCACCATATTATCGATGATTGAAATGGGTTGGTTGGTTTTTTACCGTTTCGCGGAGATTTGCGCATTGCAATTACTCAAATTCCGCCCACCCCAACTCCTAAATGCTTTCTGTGAATACCGAAAGTCTTAAAGTTAGGATTTTTCTCAGTTTAGGAGTCCTAAAGTTAGGAGTCCTAACTTTACTACTCCTAAACTGAGATAAATCCTAACTTTAAGACTTTCAGTATTCACAGAAGGTATTTAGGAGTCCTAAAGTTAGGACTCCTAACTTATGTGACTACCAAAATGAGTAAGTACCTTATGTGAATACCAAAATGAGTAAGTGCCTTCTCTGAATACCAAAATGGTAGTAAGTTTAGGATTTTGTCTTAGGTTAGTTCTGTGAATCGGGCCCCTGATTCTGTAGTAGGTATAGATGAAGAAGAGGAAGCTCTGTGGAGATGACTGGCTTGTAGCCTCAGCTAGTAGTGTCAATAAGGCCGTTCCATCTTTTCTGATTGCAAGTGGTTTGTTTCAGGAATTGCAAGGAACAAAATTAAATAAGCACACAGAAGTGGTACTTTCTGACTGACATCCAGATTGAAGTGACTGATGTAAGGTCTGATCAGGTGGGGCATGGAGACTGTGGAAGAGACGAACATGGTAACTAGTGTCAGACATAGCGTAGTTAGGTGGCTTTCCGAGGCTGCTGTTCCATTTCAGTTTTTCCGGTCTCTTGCCTTTTGAGCATTTTTCCCCTGGTTCCTGAAGAAGGTATTCCTATTCTGTATCTGGATATGAATGAGTGGGTGAATAGAACTCTCAGCTATAGTCCTTGGGGAATTTCATCCTTGAAACAAAACCTGGAAGTTTGTCATTGCAGCCAGCTCAACACCACAGTACCTAGGTATGTGTGGGCAGTCTAAGAGAACTAGTTTTCAAAAATGCATTTCCTGATGAGTGGTTGAAAAGTGGTCCAGTTGGTTTCAGATTGGGTAGGGGGTGCCACATTTGGCCTGGTCCTTAGTGCAGACAGGCTAGCGTGGGGAGGGTGTGGGACCAGTAAACTAGAGTGCCTGAAGACCAGCTGGTCAAGGGCAGTGGGATGTTGTGTATAGTGCAGATGGGACAGCTGGTTCACTGACTGTAGCTAGGGGTGATTGATATGTCCGGACAAAGAGGCAGGAAGTCAGAAGGTCTATTGTGGATGACTGCTGAGCCCTGGTGCCTGTGCAGACATGTGGCAGAGGAATATAGTAAAGGAAAAGTGACAGGTTATATAATTAAAGGTAGTCAGAATAATGAAAAATGAAAGGTTACGTCTAGGATGGGACGAAAGTGACAGCAAGGTGAAAATAGTATATCATGTTTGAAGGCTAGAACGGAGAAATAGGTCTATTTATTTATTTATTTAGTTAGTTATTTATTTTTAGAGTTTGAAGGCAAAGCCTTGATTCTGGTGCAACAGGGTAGGTGGGGCTGCTAGGATGGATTGTTAAGTCCAGAAAGGGAAAGGATGCCAGTTAGATATAGAAGGGTGGGAGGGAAACTGGTATGTTCTGGAGGGTGAAGAGTGAACCATTATGTCCTTGAAGTGAAAGTGGCATATTGCATTTAAAGGTGAGAGAGGGGACCGTTCCAGGGTTTCAAGGTTTGATCTCTGTGCGAACTTGGCACCATGGAGGGGGGGGAGGAGAGGTTGTCTTAAATCTCTGATATTCAAAGTACGGCCTGGGGGCCGCTTGCTTCCCTCTTGACCTTTATATGCGGCCCCCTGGTTCCCATGAGGCACAGGGTCAGAGCTGTTTGCATATAGCCAGTGTCTAACCCAGGGTGGTGTGGAGT
Source organism: Lissotriton vulgaris (assembly GCF_964263255.1). Lineage (NCBI taxonomy): Eukaryota > Metazoa > Chordata > Amphibia > Caudata > Salamandridae > Lissotriton > Lissotriton vulgaris. The sequence goes on from NW_028248920.1 coordinate 42,321, forward strand.
GCAAAAAAACGATGGATTTAGGCCCAGATCCTTGTACTGGGGTGAATGTATGACATTGTTCTACATTCTGTCCATCAACTGTGTTTTTTGCAATTTGCACCCCGAGTGTGCTGGGTATACTCAGACGTGAGTCCCAGGCTCTTCACACCACTGGAGTCAAGCTATCCAGGCTGATGAAGGCTGATAGCCAGAAACTTGTCCTTGGATGCTTGATTCCGGTCTGGGAAAGACATGGCTTGGTAGTTCGGACTGGACTGTTCCCATGAGGCACAGGGTCAGAGCTGATTTGCATATAGCCAGTGTCTAACCCAGGGTGGTGTGGAGTGCAAATAAACGATGGATTTAGGCCAAGATCCTTGTACTGGGGTGAATGTATGACATTGTTCTACATTCTGTCCATCAACTGTGTTTTTTGCAATTTTCACCCCTGGTGAAGGGCAGCATGAGCTGCTGTTTAGTTGCTGAGCACTAATTTTCAGAAAAAAAGTTAAATAAACGGGCAAGAATTTATTAACCTGCAAAAAAAAACTCTCCCAGACCCCCTACCGGCACCCTGCTGGAATCAGTGTGGCCCTCGGTCACACCGCAGAACATACTTGATGGCCCCTTTGCAAATGTTTGCGAGCATCCATGTCTTATGTGGACATCGAAGCTGAGGGCTACTGTCCCTGTATGGACATGCCAGCATGAAGCTGAAAGATCCCTAGGGTGGACAGTTAAGGCCAGATTAGTGAAAGTGGCACATTTACATTGAAGATGGTGAAATGGTGGTGGTGTACACAGGGGCATAGGTCAACTGCTATGGCCAGGGTGGTGATAAGTTGGTTATTGAGTACAAGAGTGAGAACCAAAACCAATATATGTAAAATGGCAAATGTACGGGCAAAGTGGCGAAGGTGGACTGGGTCTTTGATGGCAGAGGAAGGCGAGAATAGCAGGACAAACAACAGGGGGTGTAGAATGAGGACGTCGGTCCAGGAGGGAAGAGGACTGCTGGGCTTAAAAGGTTTGTTAGGAACAGACGGGTCCAGATACAGAAAAAGGAATGTGTCGGTCTGGTACTTTGAGAGGTAAGAGGAGGGCTTTGAAAGTGGAAAGTGTATGTATCTGTACCAATTTGTAAATATGTATAATTTTTAACCTTATCTGGCAGGAACAGTATTATTTTGTTTCATGTATCTCACTTTTCGTTTGTATAATAACTACCACGCATTATAATTGTGAAGCACTTTGTCACCCATAAGGGTCTTGTTTTCACTATATAAAACACTGCAAATAAAATGAAATTAATTTCTTGAAGCACAAAATGTTCCTGTTCATATATTAATAGCAATTCCTTCGTGCCCTGGGCTGCAAGCCTTGTTACCACTGGCCTAGATAGCGTACAGACTGCAGTCGCTCACTTTGAACAGGTCACTACCGAGGCCTTGAATAAACTGGCCCCAGTACAATCTCGGCGCCGAGCTAGAAGGAGACCGTCTGCCCCCTGGTTCTCCGACTCCCTTAGGCTTCTTAGGCAGGAAGTGAGGAGAAAGGAGAGGCTATGGCATGCTAGTTGGGACCTTAAGAACAAGGAAGCTCATAGACTTCTTGTTAAAAAATACAAAGCTGAAATCTTGCAGGCTAAACAAGAATACTTTGTCACCGTGACTTCCTCGATCTCCTCTCCAAAGGAGCTCTTTAAAACTGTTGACTCTCTGGTCAAATTGCAAGTCCCTGACCCTGTCATTCCTTCGCAGGATCTTTGTGATAAGATTGCCTCCTTCTTCCATACTAAAATCCAGGATATCCACCTGGCCCTCGAGGAACAAAGAGCTGTCATCAGTGCATCTACAGCTAGGGTTGAGATGAGCCTGATCACCACAGAAATCTCCCCACCATGCTCCCTGGACTCTTTTCCCCCGCTGGCCTTGCAAGATCTCGAGCTACTGCTAGCCAAGACCAAGTCTGGTTCCCCTCTGGATACCTGCCCACTGAAAGTCATCAAGCAGTGTAGGGAGACCCTTTTACCACCGCTGCTAGAGGTAATGAATCTAGCCATCAGAGATGGTATTTTCCCTGTAGAGTGGAAGAAGGCGGTAGTAAAACCCCTGTTGAAAAAGGCCTCTCTGGATCCGGGAGTACTAAAAAACTTCCGGCCTATCTCCCTGCTCCCTGCCCCAGCGAAGATGCTTGAGACACATCTTAACAAGCATCTCGCTGTCTTTGTGGAAAGCTCGGGATGCTTAGACTCCTCCCAGCATGGATTCAGGAGAGAATTCAGCACCGAGTCAGCCCTCACTATCGTGCTCGACAAGATCCGCACGACAGTAGATGAGGGCCAGACATCCCTTCTGGTCCTGCTAGATCTAACTGCGGCTTTCGATACCCTCTCCCCCTCAGTACTTACATCGCGGCTGAGGGAGGTAGGGGTGAAGAACGCAGCTCTGGATCTCCTGACCTCCTTCCTCACGGGGAGGGAACAAAGAGTCAAGCTGGGGGAGTTCCTATCTCCATCCCGACCTGTGCTATGTGGGGTTCCTCAAGGGTCAGCACTCAGCCCGACCCTTTTCAATATCTATGTTACCCCACTAGCCAAATTAATAAGATCGTTCGGGATGGAGGTAGTCTCGTACGCAGACGACACTCAAATCCTCGTCTCTCTTCCCCATTCAGATGAACTAATCGCCTCCAAGTTTAGATCTTGTATGGAGGCGGTTGGTCAATGGATGATCCAGAATTCTCTGAAACTGAATGGGGAGAAGACTGAGGTGATGGTGTTTGGGGGGAAAGAAAACATCTGGTCAGCCAATTGGTGGCCCGACTCACTTGGAACATGCCCTTCCCCCACATCTTCTGCCAAGAATCTCGGGGTGCTAATAGACCCTGCACTTGACTTAGGCAGCCAGGTGAGCAGAACTGTTTCCACCTGTTGGGGCCTGATTCACACCCTACGTAGGATCAGGAAATATCTCTCCTTCCAGGCAAGAAAACAAATAGCCGTTGCTCTCATCGGCTCGCGCCTGGACTACTGTAACGCGCTGTATGCTGGACTTAACAAAGGACAGCTGCAGCGCTTACAGGTAGTCCAAAACGCCATAGCCAGATTTGTCCTGGATATTCCCAGTCGCTCCTCAGCCACTGCAGCCAGGAAAACGCTGCACTGGTTGCCGGTAGAACACCGTATCCGGTTTAAAGTTCTATGTATGACCTACAGAGCCATTGCCAAAAAGAGCAACACTGGAATAGGATCCATCATCTCCCTCTATGTCCCCCGAAGGAACCTGCGTTCCTCTGGGAAACTGCGTCTGGCAGCCCCCCGTGTACGAAGAGCCAGATGGGGTGGCAGAGCCTTCTCCACTCTTGCTCCTAAGTGGTGGAATGAACTTCCTTTGGATCTGAGATCTCTCCCGTCCTTACAGAACTTCCGCACTGCTTTAAAAACCCATCTCTTTCAGCAAGCATATGTGTAGGGTTTCATGTTTTTTTTTTCTGAATCACTCTCTGATCTTTTTTGCTAGGCGCCTTGATACCTGCGGGTTATTGTTTTGCGCATTATAAATCTCCTTTCAATTCAATTCATAGAGCCTCCCTGGTGGTGGTGAGTAATGAGATTGCCCTTATGCTCTCTCACAGTTTTTTTTTTTACAGAGTTTTAAACAGCGTGAACTTGACCCGGGTATCAGAGCGCTTTACAAAGCACCAGTTGCATTACATGAGGACACATTCATTTTTGTTAGGCACGGAGAGATTAAGTGATTTGCCCAGAATCACAGGATGTTCAGCGTCATTGCTGAGACTCGAACCCCAATTCCCCAGATTCGAGGTTGACCGCCCAAGCCCTTAGGCCAACTCCTCTCCCCACAGTGAAGTGTTGCAGACTGTAGTGTACTCTCTCGTCAGGATAAAGTCACTCAATTGCACAGGAGTCTAATAGGCACCGCTTGTGGCTGGTCTAACAGTGTGACCTGTGTCTTCAGATCTCTGCAGCTCCTGGATCAAGAAATGGTCAATCACCACCTGGGTAGCTGGAGGTGGAGCTGCCTGGTACTCTGGAAAAATCTGGAGACCACCAGTTACAAGTCCTTACTTTGTTATGTAGCTTTGAAAAGAGATGTCTTGAGTGTCCTCATGAATCCTTCAGTCTCTTCAAGGGCCCGAGGGGTGATCTCTCAGTGCTTCGTAACTCTGCACTTCCTGACATTCTTGAAAAATCACCTCTGGAAGGGGACATTTTGTGCTATTAATTATCATCACAATCTTGAGTGGCTAAGAATTCCTCTTTTTAGGCAGGATGGTTTTTACTGCAGAGCTATAGAAAAAAAGCCTGTAGGCAATTTCAGGAAGGGAACCAAGACTGAGGGTCAGAGAGGAGATGGACGGGCGAATGAAAGGCAACATCGTATAAAACAAGCTGTCAATAGTGATGCTCCAATTGGACCAGTGTTGGCTAGCGGTTCTAAAATATGGTGGGGTGTGATGACGTCAAACTCACCATAAATGCAAACTTCTCCCCGGCATGCCACTCCTCCGTCGCGTCCACGGCAGGAATGGAAGGAATTCCTTCCTGCTCAGAGGAATGTGGATTCAACCAATCCTGGAGCTGCTTTCACTCTGTTAAGTCGGTAACTCATGCAGCTGCAGATCTTCTGCATAAATAATGAAGACCTCTGGCAGTAACATAGCCTGGGCCACCTGAAGATTACGCTCAGGCTCATGGAATCCGGCTCCTTTCTCAACATGCTGGTGCCTGTACATTGCGAAAACTCCTCATATACACCAGCGTTGGTCAAGCAAAAGAATCAAAATTTGCCTAGCTAAGTAACGGTAAGTTTCAATTCTATTAAGGACGCGGAGGCGAGGATTATGCTATACTTTCTTCGCTCTTTATTCCAATAATTTTCACAGCAGCTCAGAAAAAAATCAATAAATTCTTTATATATACCATAAACCAGGTAAAGAAAGCATTAACAGTAAAACAAATAGATCTTTAGTGTCCAACAAATCACAACTCTCATCATTCCATATGAGCGGAGTTCCACAATAGTCCTTCAACAATGTCCATAACTTTCAGATAGGTCCTCCATCTTAGGTCCTCCTCCTCTTTTTTTGCGCGAGTCACGCTCCCATCTTATTGATCTTGCTTTGGACCATCATTCCCTACAGGGAAAAAAACAACAGCGTAATCGTCAGAAACGCATATGTCGAAAAAAACATAACGTAGAAGTACCATTCTCTGAAGTCAGCACGATAACAGATATCTAGTAAACAAATTACTTACTGCACTACGGGTGGGTAAGATCTTCCGAAGGAGATTGGGTGGGATAATCCTCGCCTCCGCATCCTTAATAGAATTGAAACTTACCGTTACTTAGCTAGGCAAATTTCGATTCTATGTCAGGACCGGAGGATTCGGATTATGCTAGTTCAAAGCTTACTTACCACCAAATGTGCAATAGCCACTACTGGTTTAAAGTAAAACCTCTTAAAGGTGGAGTCCGAAGACCAATCCGCTGCATGCCTCAAGTCTTCCAAACGCGCTCCCAGGGCAAAAGCCTTAGACGCCATGGCTCCCCTAGCTGAGTGTGCTCCAAACAGACTAGTATCAATACCTGCTTCTTGCATGACCCATCGTACCCATTGAGCAATGGTGGGTGAAGAGACAGCCTTGTGTGGCTTCCTTAATGCAATAAGCAATTGTCGTTCGCCCGGAGGACGAATTTCCAAAGTCGCATCCTCGTACGTCTTCAGGCATTGAACCACACACAGCTTAGGATTATCTACAAACTCTGGGTAAGAAATTGACCTCGAGGCAGACTTTGCGTGACGTCCCACCGTAAACGTGACCCCATCCGGGTAGAAGACTCTCGCCATAACGTCCAAGGCTCGAACGTCTGACACCCTGCGGCAAGACACCAAGCATAGAAGCATGGCCAGCTTGGCTGACAACTCCTTCAAAGAAAGATACTTATTAGGCTGCCAGGACAGAAATAAATTCAAAACAACATTCACGTCCCAAAGGACGGAATAGCGAGGTTCCGGGGGCAACGAGAGACGGATACCCCACAGAAACCGACAGACAAAGGGGTGTTCACCAACTGGAGAACCCTCCACCGGGTAATGAGCAGCCGAAGTCACCGAGCGCACTGCATTAATAGTGCGATAAGCTAGCCCTTCCGAGGCCAACTCGGCCAGGAAGTTCAAGATGGGAACAACTCCCGTGACCATGGGATCCAAATCCAGTCGAAGACACCAACGCACCCATCTATTCCAGGCGGACCGGTAGCGCTTAGACATAAAGTTCTTAGCTTGTCCCGAAAGGCCTGGGAGCGACCAGCGTCGCCTGAAAGTCGCCAAGCCATGAGATGAAGAGACCCTTGAACTATGAGGGGATGTGACTCCTCCTCTGGATTCAGAAGAAGACGATGAAACCGGGGGTGTAGGATTGGAAAATCCCAAGAAAGTTCCAGAAGAACTGGAAACCAGACTTGAGACCTCCAGACTGGTGTGGTTACCACCAGTTCTGCCTTCTGGCGGCGTAATTGGGCCGCCATCCGCACCACCATCGAAAAAGGAGGGAACGCATACGCTTTCTCCTGACTCCAGTCTTGCATAAAAGCGTCCGTGGCCTCCACTAGAGGATCCGGCCTCCAGCTGAAGAATTGAGGAAGCTGGTGGTCCAGACGGGATGCAAACAGGTTAACTGAAAAAGGACCCCAGAGGTTGTTCAATTGCTCGAACACCCCGACGTCCAACTTCCACTGGCTGGAATCCCGCAGATGTCTGGAAGGCCAATCCGCTACTTCGTTGGCCCGGCCTGGCAGATACTCCGCTGTCACTGAGACGTGATGAGCCGGCAGTAGTCCTAAAACTCCTTCACCAAATTCGTTAGTGCTCGGGACCGAGGACCGCCCAGGTGGTTGACATATCGAACCGCCGAGACATTGTCCATTCACAGAAGCACACACAAGCGTACTGAATCCCGGGTCCAGCAGAGCACTGCAAAAGACCGCGCCAAAAGTTCCAGGCAATTGATGTGCAAGATTTGTTCCTCTGAAGACCAAGCGCCGCCTGTGGAGAGCTCACCGCAGCGGGCACCCCAACCTGACCTGCTGGCGTCGGATTCTATTACTAGATCCGGGGCGGAACCAAAAATCGCCCGCCCGTTCCAAGCCTCCATGTGAGTGAGTCACCACGACATTTCCTCCTTCACCTCCGTAGATAGAGGGACCAACTGATCGTAAGACATCCCCTTACTGAGGTGATGCGCCTTGAGGCGCTGGAGAGCCCGGTAATGAAGGGGGCCCGGAAAGATCGCCTGGATGGACGAGGAAAGAAGCCCCACCACCCTGGCAACCTGGCGGACGGTGGTGTGGGACTTCACAATTGTCTGACGCAAGACATGTTTGATCTTGGTCATCTTCCGAGACGGAAGGCTCAAGGAGGCATGCAAGGAGTCCACCACGAAGCCTAGAAAAACTACTTTCTGAAACGGAGAAAGGACAGACTTGTCTTTGTTGATGATGAAACCTAACCCCTGAAGCAGGGAGACCGTCTGTTGAAGTTGAAATCCCAGTTGTTCTGGACATTGGGCCATCAAGAGGATGTTGTCGAGATAGACGATCATCCGAATACCCTAACTCAGCAGGAATTCCACCGCCAGATGGAGAATCTTGGTAAAGCACCAAGGGGCAGAGGAAAGTCTGAACGGAATTGCCATGAACTCGTAGGTTTGGCCCCCCCCAAAAAAACTGGAGGAAACGACGATGAGGGGGATGGATGGGCACCACTAAGTACGCGTCTTTGAGATTGAGGCGCACCATCCAATCGTTGAAGAACATCTCGAAGAAGATGGATCCCCTCCATCTTGAAGTGCCGGTAGACCAACCAGCCATTGAATTTCTTGAGGTTGATCACCGGGCTCTTGCCACCGTCCATTTTTTCCACCAGGAAAAGATTGCTGAGGAAACCCGCTGGATGCTGTACTGATCGACGAATGGCCCCTTTGCGCAGACCTCCCCGTCGATCAGATGCGCATCTTCCTCCAAAAAACGAGAGGTTGTGGGGGCCTGGTTTGATAGGGGCAATCGTAGAACTCTATGAGGAATCCATGGATCGTTTGCAAGACCCATGCGTCTGCCGTGATGGCCGCCCACGCGTCTGAAAACGCCTCTAGCCTGCCGCCAATGCGCACCTGCTCTGCAGGGATAACACTTACCGCCAGAATTGTTGTTGCCGGAGTTATTCTTGAAGCCTCCCCGGCCTTGGAAACGTTGACCCCGGGTGGGGTAAAAGTTGTTATAGTTGGCTGAGGTGTTGTACTGCCCTCGCCCGGAGCCTTGACCCTTGGTAAAGTTTTGACCGCCACGGCCGGTCGCGAGGCCCCTACCGCGACCGGCCCCACGAGAGAAACACTGTTGGAAAACTCTCTTAATACTGGACTGGGCCTTATCCAGAGAGGTGAATGTTGATACGAATTTGCCTAATTCTTTGATTAATGGGTCTCCGAAGAGACCCCCTTGGGCTACCGCTCCTGCCTCCGAGGAGGCCAAGTCCCCTAACTTTGGGTCCAACTTAATTAGGAGTGACCGCCGCCGCGCTGTCGAGAGGGCGCAGTTGGCGTTTCCCAGGAAGATGACCACCCTCTGCGCCCAATTCGACAATATGTCCGGCGAGATCGTCGCCCCGGACACCTTCGCTTCCTCTGCCATGTCAAGTATTTTCGTAATGGGTCCTATAGCGTCCAGCAGTTTATCCTGACAGGAACTCAAGGAGCGGTCGATACCCTTGCGTGGATACTTAATGAATTTTGCCAGGAATGTGGCCATCTTCGAATCAAGCTCGGGCGTCATAGTTACCTTGCCCTCCAAAGTAGGACGGGGACACTCTCCCCGCAGGCAACTCCGCGCCTCCTTCTCAAGGGGTTTGCGAAGCCGTCCCGCTACAAACTTCACCACCTTGTGACCGGGAGTCCAGGCCGCGGACCGCAGATGGATGATCTCATCCGGGTCCAGCATCCCCGTACCATCCTGAGGCAATGCGGCGGTTGAGGTAGAAGGTCTCCAAGAGCGGACCGAGTCGTTGTCATCGTCAGTATCTGCCGGTGAACACCCTCCCGGCGAAGAGGGAGCCGTCCCCAAAGACACCGAGGGTTCCGGGCCCGACGTTGGCACAGGGGTGGAAGTGGTCGCCTTGGCCCAAAAACGCGTAGGCGTTCAAATGCGTCCCTGTCCACACCCTGCGCCCCCGCCGAGGCTCCCTCCCTACAAGGCCTCTTCGGGCGGGAGGCTCCTCCCCCGCAGGAACCAGGACCGCACTCTGTGCAACTGGATGACCCTGCGCTATCTTCGCACACCCCTCCACAATGCAGGCAGACTGGCGGTCCTCCATAGGGCCCACTATCTCCGTGACACATCGGTAAATGGAGCTGTCTACCGCATTGTATAACTCCTCATCATTGAGGTACTGGTATTCTTCCTCCTCATAATATCCCTCTTGCTCCATACTCACAGGGCCTGGCTACATGGATGTAGGATACACAAGCAACCCAAGGCCCACAGAGGGTGAGGAAGGCCGTCTGAATTGGCCCAATCAGGTGGAGGCCGGAGGCCCTTCAATTAATCAGCCCAACTGAAAACCGGAATGAAGGCAGCACCCCCTTCCTGGCTCGCAGACCCTCCAAAGGACCGGGTTGTAGCCGCCTCCCAGCGCGCCCTCTGGGCAACCAAGAACCTCAAGGTTATGTGGCCACTAAGACCTACCGTAGGCCCAATGCAGTGAAAACCGCTAAGTGCTGGAGAAAAAACTGCCCGCAGGCGTTTAGCGCAGTAGAACCGCGATACAGACCCCGAGCGGGGCGTATGTAAAATCGGGGCAAATACAGACCTAGTATTACTAGGCGTTCAGATGAGGCGGAGGGGGACAAGGCTCCGAGCGACTCTCTCTCCTCAGCGCGGCTCCTCTGTGATAGGAATCCACGCTGAGGAGCAGCGAGACGCCGCAGCGCCCCCTGGCGGCCATGCAGGCCACCGTACAAATGGAAAAAACAAACAAGAGTTACCTGGTCCACATGATTGCTTGTGTGTTGTGTCGCGCAAAAAAGACCATTAGACCAACATGTCACCACTATGATAACACTGGGTAGGAAAAAAATCCCATCAGCCCACCATTATGGTGGAGTATCATCATGTGGGGTACATATCATAAACCCAGATCTCTCCAAGCGCACCTGGTAATGATGCAGAGATGGATTTTGAAATTACTTTTCCAAGCCACAGTATTTCAAGAGTAGGACTGATGGAGTGCAGTGCTAGTGAAAAGAAAGTGTAAATAAAATTGGCTCCTGAGACAAAAAATATGTTTATTAGGTATTATCCCAGGGTCAAGGGTTAAAAACAACGCCTAATAGTCTATAAAATGACTATATAACGGCGCAGTGCTATAAGGTCGACATGTTTCAGCTTATATGGACAGTGAGTCCAAGCTTTCTTCAGGACCAGATGATATTAAGCGACTGCAATTTTGTGAAAACTAAGTGCATAAACAATATGGATTGTTCCTACCAGAAACTTTGAGCCCAAATGTTCTCTGGTGATTATCCAACTATTCATTATTCACCGTACAAATGGGACAGATCTCGTGAGGAGCGACGGAGCGCTCCCGCGATCAGGAAAAAAAGGACTCTGTGGGGCAAATACCATAAAATACAGTACAATATGACATAGAATACCGCACAGAGCCCCCCAGTCAGTGCATAGAAATCGCTAGGTAGAATTAAAGTAACAGCGCCAAACCCCATAGAGATGAGAAAAAAGGCACTTCACTGGCTGCGAAGCAGCGAAGAAAGAGGAGGAGGACCTAAGATGGAGGACCTATCTGCACGTTATGGACATTGTTGAAGGACTATTGTGGAACTCCGCTCATATGGAATGATGGGAGTTGTAGTTTGTTGGACACTAAAGATCTATTTGTTTTACTGTTAATGCTTTGTTTACCTGGTTTATGGTATTTATAAAGCATTTTTCTGAGCTGCTGTGAAAATTATTGGAATAAAGAGCGAAGAAAGTATAGCATAATCCGAAGCCTCCTGTCCTGACATAAAATCCATCCCGACGGTGGATTTAGTCTATTGCTATCAAGCTCATCACGTGGAAATCAGCACCACTATAATTGCCTGTACAAACCTCTGTCCTGAATAAGACCCAATATGACGTTGGTCTAGTAACACACGTTCCTGGGTCAAAACGTCAACGTCTCATAACAATCTATGCCCTACGCTCTTCTCACCCTAAATTTAAAAAAAGCCTCAGATCAGGGACTTTGAGATTATTGACGGATGTTAATTGATTCATACATTGTATATATTGTTTTATACTCCTTCCACTGTATATATTGTACTCACTTTACCACTTTGTCACTTCTTGATCACTTATTCACCATTAAGTCACACACTTGTCTTTTCAATGAAAAATATGTCTATGAGACAGCCTTGCATAACAAAAGTGATGAAAAGAATAAGATACTAATTGTGAAAATCAAATACTAATTCTCTTGGTGTGTTTCTTGATACATATTCATTATGGAATGCTAAGAAATTGGAGACCAGACAGGACCATTTGTAGTTCATTTCATGAACCCCCCGGTCATGAGGGACATGGGGTTCCCCTTTACAGTTCATGCTCAAGCTGTTTTAAGCTTGAGAGCAGGTCTGGGATTGGTGGGAACAGCCAAACCCAGCGCTCATTTTGAGGCTGGGGCCTGAGCCAGCAATCCCCATGATGCTTTACAGCTCTGGGATTGCTAGGTCTCCAGTGCGCATGTTGGGCTGGCCGTAGGTTGCCCATCAGTTAACCTGACATGTGCACTGAAATGGGCAGCAGGAATCCTGCAAAAGCAGGATTCAGCCCCACCCCGCCTCACACTCACACTGTACACAGCGCAAGCTGATGGAAAAATAAAATGGCATTATATTGCCATTTTATTTATGTGTGTTTTCCTGCTTTGCTCGCCCGGGGCGGTGCTTCTCCGCTCTTGTGGGTGAACTGCCCCTGAATTGGACCCTTCAATCTCAGGGAAACTAGTGGCCATTGACTTTTATGGTAAAATGTTCGAGGGGTACGAACATGTTGCTATGGTCATGTGTAGGATAATGCTTGAGGTCTAGCAAGGGACAAAGGGGACAGCAGTGGGAATATTGTGACAGCTTTTTGGGTTGTGTGTAATTCTGAGTGAGTATTGGTAATTTCTTGGTCACTGCTTACCTTCATCGGTTTTATGGGGCATTTTAGGTGTCAGAAGCACAAGGATTACTGGCTTGCCGCGGAGCCTGATACGGTATGGCTATGAGTAGAAAAGATCGCGACTGGCCAACAAGGGATGGTATGGCAGTATGACTGATGGTTGAAGACTTGAGATGCCAGCGGACTGTACAGTGTGCAGGGGATTGCAAGGAATGATCACAAGAGTGGGCTCTGGGGGGCACTCATTCAGGAGTGAGACATCAATTGAGGCAGCTGGACAAGGTGCAGGGAACTGGAGGAGCTAGATGTTGAAGAGATGCAGTTTGTACATGATGAAGGCACGAGGAGCATAGACCATGATAGAAATCTATTTACTGGCACTTATCTTTATATTCATTTCGAGTTAGAGGTGGTTGCAGGAAAGCCGGCTCCAGGTTTGCTTTGCGTCCACTCAATCATGAGATGGTCTGTGGAACACGCTGAATGGAGAACCTACGGAAGACACTTGGGTTGCACCCAATGAAGACACAAACAGCTTATAGTTAGGAGGAGAGGACAGGTGGTGGCTGCAACCCATGGTTAATGAAGAGCATCAGAGAGCAGGCTTTGGTGGAGGAGGCAGAAATTGACACCATCTGGAGATGGCTGTCCCTGACTCCCTGAACTCTAGGATGACACAATGGGTTAAAGTTGAATCATAGATGGTGAAGAGTTTGAAGCTCCAGGACTTCTAAAGGAGTAAAGGGGACTAGCTGGCTAGCAGAGCACAGACTGGTAGAAGACAACTGTATACAACAATATGTGTGATATGTAAACAAGTCCAAAGGAGGTGACATAACAGATTGGCAGAAGCTTTAGGGTTAGGGAAGTGACTTAGCCAGTGTGTCAAGGGTCCTTGTGCAAGGAAGAAGATGCCCCCGTCCCCTGGCTGGTGTTTGGACTGTGAAAAAGAGCAATAATCAGGGTTCTCTTGGTGGCATCCGGGAGCTGGCACCACTGCCCCTACAGCATCAATGAAATCTACGACCCATGGCTGGTGTACAGGGTAAGTGGCTGAGAAGCACATGTTATGTGCAGCCCATGTAGAGGCTCTTTAAATTTAACAATGGAAATAAATACCATTCAAGTATTTTGTGAGACACTGTCTTGTCTCAATAAAACAATAACCTTTTCACAACTATTGTGTCAAAATGTCCTTTGCCATATTTACTCAGGTGCTAAAATTGAAAAGCACCTTGATACTGCCGAAGAGCACCATCTTTGTCCTGTTCCACAGTTTACATACACC
>NW_028248921.1:0-133735 GCF_964263255.1 Lissotriton vulgaris
TACCATAGACATTTCAAAAGTTCACAGAGAACACTTTAAATTTCAAACAGACACTGAATATTATGGGGAAAATATAACACTTTATTTCCTTCACATCACACAAATTAATCTAACAAATAACATCTCTTCAAACAGCTCAAACTTCACTTACAGACTGCTGCTTAACCGTTCTACAACTATTTATAATAATATACCTAAAGAAAATCAAAGTAGGAACACTTTTCATATCTTTAGTAAAACTCTTACCATATTAGTAAACCATATGTAAATATGTCTCTACCATAGCAGTATCCAAACCTTAAAAACACACCCAACAAATGTCTACATTCGAGCAACCCTCAAAAATTATGTGGCATACTTGAACACTACCTGTTTACCCAGTTAAAATAAAACAAGCCTAATTAATAACACCTTGTATCATCATCTCTTCCAGCAAACTTTTATGGTCCATCTTCACCATTCTAGTAATACTCACAGTGTTAACATAACCACACAAAAAACACCAACACCTCTTTCTTATACATCAAGCTCTCTTACGTCCTTCAAACACAAGTGCATATACACCTTAAAACCTCAGACAATCCACTTCCAAAATTAAAACAACAGCTAAAGTTATGCGATATACTATAAATGAACATACGCATAGACTAAAACAAACCACCATATTAAGTAATCCATATCCCAATATACACATATTACTATATACAATCAGTTTCAAACAACATTTAACTACAATAAAATATAACTACATGTAAAAATATCTATCAAATATCAAAGTTCTTCATTGATTTTTTTACTTTTAAAATAAGGGTAACATATAAATAACCACACAAATGTATAACTAACTTCCCAAATTGAGCTCTAGAATATAAAATTGTCAAAGTTAGAATGGATTTTCTTTTGCACACTGTCAATGTAATGCAGTGCTCTCAACAAGGCAACACCAGTAATGGCAAAGTTTCCCTCTCTTTCACCACTCAAATACATGTAAGTAACAAATCACATTGCTGCATGGTAAATCTCAAATTCTAAAACACATTTCTATTGGTCAGACATATTTGCCCTTCCCAACTGACTTCTAAAATTGCTCAAACTGGTCCGGCAATATTTTTGGAAGCCGAGACTCTACTGTGCTTAGAAGCGATGGAACCACAAATCCATACGGGAGTTCAAAAATATGTTACAAATAAAAATACCACTATTTTAAAAATGCACACCACCTCTATGCATACTACTGACATGGGAAAACTTACTTTAATGATAATTACCTTATATATAGATAAGAATTTCACATTTTAAATACACAGTTAATTTTAAACCCTTCCCCTTTTCTTCTGTATGCCTTTTTCCTTAGTAATAGATCATGGAATCTTCAACTGAACTGACAGGTCATAAGTTCACCATATTTTCAAGTTCACCACACAATGTTACAAATGCTAACCACAGGTGTGCTTGACATTTCAAAATATGAACTTATCCTATCTACTGTACCTCTCTAACCTTACTAACCCTATTTTCTGTGTACAAACTTCTTAAACAGCCAATCAATTCTCTACTTTTTTGAAAACAGCATCTTGTCCACGATTTTGGATACTTCTCATTCTACGAATTGACTACCTAAGCTACAGATATCTTTTGTTTGACTCCAGACATCCCTTCAAGATGCTTACTCTGTGGATTGTTGGACACAGCTATGTTTTCTGGTGCGAAAAGTATGCTGAATGCAGAGGTATTGTCAAAGACCTAGCTTTACAAAATGTGGACATTAAATGGATGCACAGAGAGAATTGGAGTGACACCAATTCATGCCTTTGGTTAAAACCTTTTTGCATCTCCAATCCCCTGACCTCATGATTGTGCATTGTGGTGGAAATTACCTAGGCACATTGACTGGGGTAGGTTTGGAATTGCTAATGAAGGACACCTTTGCAGAATTGATGCTGCTTCTACCTCAAACTGTCTTCGTATATTCTAACATATGCCAAAGACAGAAATGGAACTGGTCAACCCACCTATGTCCACAGATTGAGAAAGCTAGAAAGAATGTCAATAAAGCTGTTTCTGCATATCTCAGAGACCATAGGATGGGCTCCATCTATGACAACAACCTATGTTTCGATATGGAGGGCATCTACAGAAGTGATGGAGTACACTTCACTGATCAAGGAAACAAAGTTTTTCTCAACAGCCTGAAACTCTGTATCCACATGTACATGTAGCTCCAACAATCTCCCAAAGAAAACAACAGCTCTATTAAGAGCCACTCAATAACCCAACATGTACCCAAATTTGAGAAAATATTTGTAAATTACATTTGCTTGGAGTCGCGCAGCCATTGCACTTTCAGGAGCTGCGCACCCATCGCGTTTACACTAGGGGGAGCGCTGAGAGCCACGCACCCATCATGTTTACACTAGGGGCCGCGCTGAGCAATGCACTTGGGTCACTACTCCAAACTTTATCAAAAAAAAATGTCCACTTCAATTAATTTGTATACGCCCTGGGCCCCCATCCCCCAGGGCATGGCCATATACTTTACATATTTCTTTCATTATTTTTAAGGAGGGGGCTGCGTGGCCCCCATCCTCAGGCCACTCCTGGCCCCGGGGACCTCATCCCCCTGGGTCTGACTTCTTCATTGCAGACTGTGAGGGGAGCCCCAATGCCCCCACAGTCCCACCAGCTTGCTGCTTCCTGCTGGAGCCGGCATTGCTTTTGAGAAAGGGGACCTGCTGAACATGGAGCTCCCCTTGGTCAAAAGAAATCCTGCTTTGCTTTGTTGAAGCAAAGCAGAAGTTTGCTATGATAGGGCGGAACCGCTCTCCCACCCTGTAATAGCAAACTGGAATGTCCCGGAGGAGGGCACCTCAGGACATTTGGGGGGGTGGTGGTCCCCAGGGCTATCAAGGGCTCCTGGAGGGGGCTGGACAGTCCCCCTTCCATCTTTGGCACAGCTCCAAGAGGTGGTGGTCTCCGGGGCTTGGGGGCAGCTGCGAGGCCCCCCAGCATCTATAATTAAAGCCCCGCGGTAGCTTGGGGGGGAAATTGCATGGAGAAAATGCGTGTTGGGACCGCCCTTTTTTCTCAGCCCCCAACTCGAAACTTTTAAAACTGGAACTGAAGCGAGTGGGAAATTTGTTTGGAAAATTTCACAAAAATTTGTCAATCAGTGCCAAAGATATTGGCAAAAGAAAAAACACTTTTCCTATGCATATTAGGTCCTAACTATAACTACCTACTGGCGACCCGACCGCCAGTAAGTTTATATATATATATATATATATATATATATATATATATATATATATATATATATATATATATATATATATATATATATATATATATATATATATATATCCACCAAACGATCACTTCCCTGAAAATGACCAGAGGACACAGCGGGGGTTGCAGGGCGACCATTTATTCACAGTGCTTGACATGATGCATTTCGGCATTCCGCCTTCTTCTGATGTCCCTTGCACTGGTTCACACTCATTCCCTCCTTTTGAATGTTCAACGGCTCCGCCTCTGATTGCCTACAGCTGCAGCCTGTCATCGGAAGACTGCAGATCCCAGCATGCATTGCAACGGTGTGTGTTGGTTGCGGAGTAAGTACGTGCTTCAGTGAGCACTGCTGTGCCTCGCAAAGGGGGGAGGAGGCTCGGTAGAAGCTGAGTGTGTCCCAAAATTGAAAGTGTCCATAGCCACCTTGGGTCCCCAAACGTCTAACCCCAGATTCAGGAACCAAGCCGGGCCGTGACGCGTAGATTCAGTGATCACGGGTCCCCGTGTAGTCACGGACTGCTTCTAGCAGCGGTCACTTGCTTGGTCTGTTTCCGAGGCGGGGTCGCAGTATCCAATACCTTGGAGAGAAATTGCCACGTTGCCAATATTACTGCGATCCACTTGAAAGACGGGTCCTCTTGCACACGCTACTGGCAGGCGCGTGAAAATATCCACCAAAGGATCACTTCCCTGAAAATGACCAGAGGACACAGCGGGGGTTGCAGGGCGACCATTTATTCACAGTGCTTGACATGATGCATTTCGGCATTCCGCCTTCTTCTGATGTCCCTTGCACTGGTTCACACTCATTCCCTCCTTTTGAATGTTCAACGGCTCCGCCTCTGATTGCCTACAGCTGCAGCCTGTCATCGGAAGACTGCAGATCCCAGCATGCATTGCAACGGTGTGTGTTGGTTGCGGAGTAAGTACGTGCTTCAGTGAGCACTGCTGTGCCTCGCAAAGGGGGGGAGGAGGCTCGGTAGAAGCTGAGTGTGTCCCAAAATTGAAAGTGTCCATAGCCACCTTGGGTCCCCAAACGTCTAACCCCAAATTCAGGAACCAAGCCGGGCCGTGACGCGTAGATTCAGTGATCACGGGTCCCCGTGTAGTCACGGACTGCTTCTAGCAGCGGTCACTTGCTTCGTCTGTTTCCGAGGCGGGGTCGCAGTATCCAATACCTTGGAGAGAAATTGCCACGTTGCCAATATTACTGCGATCCACTTGAAAGACGGGTCCTCTTGCACACGCTACTGGCAGGCGCGTGAAAATATCCACCAAACGATCACTTCCCTGAAAATGACCAGAGGACACAGCGGGGGTTGCAGGGCGACCATTTATTCACAGTGCTTGACATGATGCATTTCGGCATTCCGCCTTCTTCTGATGTCCCTTGCACTGGTTCACACTCATTCCCTCCTTTTGAATGTTCAACGGCTCCGCCTCTGATTGCCTACAGCTGCAGCCTGTCATCGGAAGACTGCAGATCCCAGCATGCATTGCAACGGTGTGTGTTGGTTGCGGAGTAAGTACGTGCTTCAGTGAGCACTGCTGTGCCTCGCAAAGGGGGGGAGGAGGCTCGGTAGAAGCGGAGTGTGTCCCAAAATTGAAAGTGTCCATAGCCACCTTGGGTATATATATAAATATATATATACATATGTATATATACTGCTCCAAACATCCTACAGGACTCAGCCTGTTTCAGATCAGCAGCACTCACGGGGGTGGTTTTTTCAAAAAGATTTATTTACAAAAACCCTTTGCACATCAAAGACGCGTTTCGACGCTTAGCCTTCATCAATTTGTTACACAGTTCGAACCACGGCCATTCAAATATACATATGTCACGTGATACTATCATGTGTACAGAAAGAGGACTATTCTTTGTCTCAATTTTTGTGCCTCCATATTGTAGTATGCAAAGTGTCATTCAATACGCGATACATATTGTAAACATTCGCAATTACATAAATTTAAATGTAAACCATTGTAGTCTAACAATTAATTATTATTCAGCCCTAGATGGGTTATCGGATCGTTCCTGTATCCTGTAGCGGAGGATATATATATATATATATATATATATATATATATATATATATATATATATATATATATATATATCTTGCCAAAAGCAGTCATAGTAACTACAAGCAATGCCAATACTGAAATGCTTTCTATTGATGACGCAAACTCCATAACCACCTCAATAAGCAGTAGTAGTGCAGACTCCGTAGAGGACATGGGAGTAAATTTGAGTGAAGCGAGTTTTACCCCCTCAGAGGAGTTGGGGTTTATGGTGGAAGATCGCAGATACTCCCTACGCTCGAGGGGGACACAACAACAAAAACCGTACAATCAAACCGGAACAAACGCCGCAACCAGAGGCAGAAACGTAAGAGGCAACTGGAGAAACAGAGGAGGGAGGGGGAAAGGGAAAGCGCAACCTCCCCAATAGAGCACAAAGGCACAAACAGTAAAAATACTGTGATCAATTTGAGTAATTTAGATCTTGACACTGCAGAACTACAATTACTCTCTCTGGGTTTATCTTTTTGCCCAAAAACTAACTTCCAATACACTCAAGCTAGAATTGATGTGTTTAAATTCATTCGAAAACTAAAATTGGTTAAGTTCCATAAATTAAAAAAAGCCAATGACAAGGCAGTGGATATTAGTTCTTCTAACGCACCAAGCATGAACTTTCAAGTCTCGGATATCGTGGGATTGAGAACGGTACAAGCATTGGCAGCGGCAACAGATGTTGATGAATATGAAAACACTCCACAGGAATTAAGAGATATGGGCATTGTAAGTACGTGCCATGCAGAAAGCCCGTTTAAACCAACCTCAACTTTTGTACCTATCATGCCACGTGATGCTATCGATATTTTTAGTGAGGTCGTTATTGATGACCTCAAGCAACTAAACAGAGACATGAAAACCAAAAAACCTAATAGAAGTTTCAAGGAGCAACAGTACACCAAACTAATGAAGAAAATTAAGGATGCAGACAACGTTATCATAAAAAATGCAGACAAGGGTGGAAACATAGTTCTCTGGCCTAGAAACATGTACATTGATGAAGCAAATAAGCATTTGAATGATCCAGGATGCTACAAAAAAGCCAGTTCTAAAGAACTTACAACCACAAAAGATCTACTATTCAAGGAATTGGCTAATTGGAAAAGGAGAGGTCTCATCAATAAAGAGGAATATAATTTCCTAAAAACTGACTTTCCAGTGACTCCAACTCTATACTTTCTTCCAAAAGTGCACAAGCAGGTTGACCCCGTACCAGTAGCTACTAGGGCTCTAGAAAGGCGTTGGAGAAAAACCAAAAACTTAGACGACAAAGTCAAATACAAAACCTCACACCACGAATATATGGCGAATATAGCAACAGCAAAAAAAACCTATCTTGCTGATAAAATAAATCAAGCAGGGAGCTGCCAAAAAAACACTATACAAAATAGTGAAAGACTTCACGAATCCCCTACCTTGCCAAGCTCCGGCACCTGAATCCCAGAAATGGGCAAACCAGCTATCCGTATATTTTAAGGACAAAATAAATAATATATATATGACCTTCCCTAATTCGACCCCAAATACAGATGCTCCACACCCCCTGTTCCCTTCACATATGGAGAACCTGACACCCACCATGCAGCTACTAGAATTCAATCCCTTCACTATAGACATGGTAATAAGTAATCTAGGAAAAATTAAATCAGGATCCCCAAATGACTCAGCATCATCACAAATTCTAGCCAAAATTGGACCAGCCATAGTGACTACACTCACCACAATTTTTAACACTTCCCTTGCACAAAGTACATTCCCAAGCAGCTGGAAGGAAGCAATGATTAGGCCCATTCTCAAAGAAATCAATGCTGACCACACAGCTCCTTCAAACTATCGCCCAATAGCCCTCCTCCCCCTGTTTGGTAAAATGATGGAGGCAACTATTAACTCCCAACTAATGAAACATCTAGAAGACAATAAGATACTGGACGCCACCCAATCAGGCTTTAGAACCCACCATAGCACTGAAACAGCTCTACTCGAAATAGTAGATAATATCCGCCTTGCCATTGATTCGAAGAAATCAGCAATCCTGATTCTGTTGGATCTCTCTGCAGCTTTCGACACCATCTCCCACACAGTACTAATAGAGCGGCTGGTGGGGGTTGGTGTCGGGGGCAAGGCGCTGGGCTGGCTACAAAGCTACCTGGCAGACAGGAAATCCAGAGTAAAAACCGGTCCTTTCCTGTCCGGTACTACAGATAACAACATCGGCGTCCCCCAGGGCTCAATCTTGAGCCCAACGTTATTCAACGTTTATATGTCCCCCCTAGCCAAGATAATCAGGGATCATGGCTTCCAAACTGTCTCATACGCTGACGATACACAGATCCTGGTCACCATGGGCCCCGACCCAGGCGACACCAAAATCAGATTTCGGTCCGGCATGGTGGCCATTAAAAAATGGATGACTGAGAACTTTCTAATGCTTAATGCAGAAAAGTCCGAAATAATGCTGTTCGGAAAGGCACACCAATTATGGGAACAGGACTGGTGGCCCATTGAACTTGGTCAATGCCCCCCCCCTAAAGGTACAGTCCGAAACCTAGGAATCACAATGGATGACCAACTCACAATGCAACCACACATTAATAAAGTGGTACACACCTGTATAAGCCTAATGAAAAGCCTTAGAAAAATATTCAAATGGCTTCCTTTAACCAGCAGAAGACCACTAATCCAAGGCTTAATAACTAGCCGGCTGGATTACGGCAATGCATTGTTTGCTGATATAAATGCCTCTAACATAGCCAAACTACAGACCATTCAGAACAGCGCGGCTAGGCTCGCACTGGACCTTCCACCAAGAACCCCGTCTGCCCCCTGTTTGAATCAACTACACTGGTTACCAGTTAACAGACTCATAAAGTTCAAGGTCTGCTGCCTAGTCCACAAATCTTTAAACGGACAAGGACCAACATATATCAGAGATAAACTGCACCGATACAGCCCAACGAGAAATCTTCGCTCCTCCAACCAGCTACTGTTAAAGACGCCTAGAGTCCGCACAGTGAGGAACGGTGATAGATGCTTTTCAAAAATTGGTCCTTCCATCTGGAATTCACTTCCCCTAGATCTGAGAGCAGAACCCAATTTGACTATCTTCCGTAAGAACCTAAAAACTCTGCTCTTCAAACCTTAGTAAACCACCTTCCATACCTATTGGTTCTGTTTTATCCATCTGTCAGCGCTATGAGACCTAACGGGTGAGCTATGCGCGATACAAAAACAAATACAAATACAAATACAAAAATACCAGGGCGCCCTATATCTGCCCAGGGAGGATTGATGGAACCGATCTCCAAATATGTGGACTTTTTTATCAGACACTATGTTGAAGCCCTTGACTCATATATCAAAGATACGGGTCATTTTCTGGAAAAACTTAATGAAATAGTATGGTGTGATCAATATTGTTTCATTGTCATGAATATATGTGCCTTGTACACCAATATTAAGCATGAACAGAGTCTAGCGGGAGTTAGTTTTTATCTTTCCAAGCGAGAAATCAAATTCCATGAGCATAACAAGATGATCCTAAGAATGATTGAAATATGTCTAAAACATAATTACTTCCTGTTTAATACGGTGGTGTACCAACAACTGAGGGGTGTGGCGATGGGGGCATGCTTCTCCCCCAGTTTTTGCATGTTTACATGTAGGATGGTGGGAGGAGCATGTCCTCAAGCCCATCCTAGAGGAACACTTCTCAAACAAGGTAGTTGCCTGGTGGCGATTTATTGATGATGTCTGTGTCATTTGGCAGGGCTCTGTAGAATCAGCACAGACTTTCGTTGACAAAATTAAAACAAATGAATTGAATCTTAAATTCACTGCCAACATAAGCAATGCAATAGTGGAGTTCCTAGATGTAGAAATCTTTATCTCAAGTGGTATAATAAACACCAAACTACATAGGAAAACCACGGCTGGCAATTCTATACTACATGCCAGCAGCACCCACCCTAGACACCTTATTAAAAGCATCCCCTGTGGGGAATTTTTGAGGATTAACAGAATCTGCAGCAATATTGAGGATTTGAAATGCTAAGTAATGCTGGGGACAGTTTCAATTTCAGATGCCAGTGTCATGTCAGATTTCAAAATAGACCAGTTTTTGGTTGTTATCTGTCTTACTTTCTTATGCTGACAGTTATAGGCCGTAATCAATCTGATAGGCGCTTTTTCAATGGAAGCTTCAGTATTATCTAACATCAAAATTTCATTTGGTGTGGCTATTGGTGTCTCTAGTTTTTGTAAGGCTTTCTTTAGGTCTTCCACTTTGTATCCTCTGATTAAAAATCTCTGCACTGCTTGGTCTAGGCAGGTTTTCAAATAAAATCTGAGTAGTTATTTGTTAATACTACCATTTGCACTGTTTTTATCGTTGAGGAAAGGGAGGCGTCTATTAAAAATGTTTTCCTCCATCTTACTCAATTTTATATTACCTCACTTTTTGCATTTCTTGATTTACACTATTCAGCACTGCTATTCGGTTACCACCTGATACCGAGTTTAGATCACATCATATATACATTGGGATTTACATGGTAGATTCGGCTGAATGTGGCCAAATCTCGCACTGGGTACTTTGTCCCACTTGCTAAATGAGAGTTCCCAAATGATGTAGGGCGGTACAGGTTGGGATTCTGATGGGATTTTTCTACGCATCAAGAGATGACCCAGTGATAGATTTCGCTGTTTAAGCATCACAGTTGAGATCACTGCCCGACAAGACACACACCACTTACCACGTTCTGACCAGCTGCTACTTATTGGCAGCCATCTTGTGCCTCAGTAGACTGAGGCACAGAAAGCAGAAAAACAAACGTGTAGAACTCAAAAAGGGGGCCGGGTAGAAGCACCCTGACCCCCTAGGCCTGCTCAGGGGGTCCCACAAGGCCCCAAAAATTTTTTTGGGTGGGGGAAATCATGGGCGTACGCGCACCGTACAGAGTACAGTAAGCTTACTGTAAGCCTACTGTACTCTGTACGGTGCGCGTACCCCCGCAATTTTCCCCCCAAAAATCTTTTTTTTTGGGCCGGGGGGGGCCTTGTGGGATCCCCTGAGCAGGCCTAGGGGGTCAGGGTGCTTCTACCCTGCCCCCTTTGCGTGTTGTGCACCTTTGTTTCACTGCTTTCTTGTGCCTTGGTTCTACCGAGGCACAAGATGGCTGCCAACACTTCCTGGTTTGGAGTGTTGACAGACAGTGGCAGCCAATCAGCATGCCTTTCACAGGAAAGCAGCATGCTCATTGGCTGTCAACACAGTATCAGTATATAAAGCTTTATTCGATTTTCGTAAAATCATAAAAGCACAACACATACATTTAAGTGTCACAATTAATAAAAACTTACTTATGCGTTTAACAATTAAAAGACAACAATTATAATAATCAAGTCATTAAAAATTAATTCAAATACAATACAATATGAGAGGCATTTGGTGCTGTCCAACACAATAAGCATAGAGGGACCCAAAAAATGTTTTACAGCATGGTTTTTCGCAGCAACATGACAGATCTTAAAAAACAAGATACCGCAAAAATCACGTGCTCGTCTTCAAGTTTTAACAGTCTTATGAAGGCAGGCCTACAATTTCTTGCACCCCAGCAGTTTAGAATAGGTTTTAGGTAACATTTTCTGGGGGTGGAATAGAAAGTGCAAAAAAACATTAAATGCAAATTAGATTGGAATGCTGTATTGTCACACATGCAGGACAGTTTAGAGGAAGACCAGTTATTCATCTCCGGTACAGATACCATACGAAAGAAAATCCCAAGACGAAGACGGGACAGAAGCATTCTGTTGTATGGGCTGGGGTCCACTTTTAAATACATTTGCATGCTTTCGTTGGGGGTGACTTCTTGAAAGTTTAAGATGGTTTGTTTATTCTTTTCAACATTCCATCTCAAAGTTTCCAGATGGGTGATCAGTGTTTTTTTGAGAACTGATCTAGATACGCCCTCCAGGGTTCTAGGTTTTACATAGTAATCTGGGAGGCCTATCTCACTAAGTACAGATCTTACGTACGACAACCATCGGAAATTTGCAACCCCATCTAGGCCCAGGCAATCCTCCAAGAGGTCCCTGTTGAAACTGGCTTCCCTTGTTGTCCATACCTTGTGCCATAAGAGAATTGGGGCCATCTTAATTATGTCGCTCAAATGCTTAACTCCAGTCTCTATGTGCGTCATAAATGAAGATGAGGTTTTTGGTACACCTAGAAGGTAACTAATGAATTGATTCTCGCAACCCTGCAAAGAATGGTCCTTCTCGATGCCCCAAAGTCCCGCCCCGTAGGTGGCTGTGGACACACACTTCGCCTGGTATATTTGTACCAGTTCTTTGATGGGTTTACCACCCACTCTGTTAGTAAAAGCGCGTAGAGCGCCTATGGTGTGAATGAAGGCCAGTTTCCTTGCTTCGATCGCCTGCTTCCAGCGGCATCTCCTGTCAAACAGTATGCCCAAGTAGCAGAACTTATCTACAGTGGCTATATTCTGTTTGTCCAGAGACACATTACATGGCGCCCTCCTGCGCTTGTTGGTGCATGGCATGGTGTAAGTCTTCGAAATGTTCACTTTCAGCCCTCTATCCTGCATAAAACCTGCAAATTTAGTCACCGCCCTCTGCAGTCCCACCTGGGTCTGGGACATTATCGCCGCGTCATCGGCATACAAGAGGATTGGCACCGGTGAACCTTTCACAGTAGGGTAATCATTTTGATAGAGAGAGAGGTATTGGCCCACTAAATTTATATAGTAAGTAAATAGCCTGGGGGCCAGGATACACCCTTGTCTAACCCCTCTTGACAGTGCAAATTTGTCGGTACATTCACCCTGCTTGCCATATCTCACTCTTGCCCCACAGTTATGATACAGCTCTCTAATTTTTTTTTTTTTTTTTTAATTTGTTTTTATTGCAGAGTTAGAAACCACAGAATACAATTAATCAACCAGTCCACTCATGGTGTCCCCCCGCTTCAACCGTTAAAACTTGTACCATACACAGCCATTCAGCCCGCATCCCGGAGGCCGGGCGGCGTAGTGCCCAGAGTAGCAGGGAGGCATCACCGTGAGTGTCCCTATGGGACAATGGTCGACAAGAGCGTTTTACGTATCTGCGTTTTACCCCCCTCCCACAACAAATGATAACATCAGCCATCCCACATATGCAGGTCAGTGCCCCAAGCCGCTTCCGAGCCCCTTCCTTGCCCTGCAGGGCCACCATGCCTGGCCCGCTCCCTCTGGTACCTCCCGTTCACTACTTACGCCCCGCAGGCCCTTCTCAGCCCAGAATCGCTACCGCAGCCAACCTACTCCCAGGCTCCCAACCCACCCCGAACACCCACTAAACAACCCCCAGTGTCCCCTCCCCGGCAACCGCTAATGGCGTGTGTCCTGTTCTGAAATGTAGTATGGGTCCGGCTACAGCGTCAATGAGAACTCTGAGCTAGTATGCCTCGCGGTGTCCACAGGTTCCATCCACTCAATCCTCATCTTCCACCAAGGAATCACGCAAGGCTTGCACCACTAATTCCCACGCATGCGCCGTATCCAAGGCTTTCTCATTACCAAGCTTGACAGCCTGCCTCATTCGGAGCACACTCTCACATTCAGACCACCGCAGCAATTCATTCTTCCACCTCCTCACAGACGGCCCGCCCCTGGACTTCCAATGCCACGAGATCTCTCTTTGTGCCAGTATCAAACCCAGGTCAAGAAATTTGCTCGTCACCTTAGTGTGTTTGGTGTGCGGGAACCAGAGCAACAAGCACGCCGCCATGTCGAAGTCCACCTCCCTATCAGTCACTTCGTTCAGAAGGTCCCCCACCTCTGCCCAATAGGCCTCCAAGTGCGGGCAACCCCAAAACAGGTGGTCCATGTCCACCGCTGGTGACGAACACCTCGGGCACCTAGCGTCCTGCACCTGGAAGTACCGCCGTATTTTTTCCGGAGTCAGATAGGCCCTATGCAGCACAAAGAAATGCACCTGCTGGAAACGTGCATTCCTCGTGCCTTTCCATGTGCGCCGTAAAATATGGCTCCATACCGTGTCCGGAATGGGCCTACCCACACTCTCCTCCCATTTCTCTTTGAGCCCCTGGAGCGGTTCCAATCCCTCGTGCAACATCCTGTTATGGAGGCAGGTCACCGCCTTAAAGGTGCCTGCCGCCATCACCACATACTGGCATGCCATGGTAGTGTCCGGTTCCATGAGCCCTCCCTTCCAATGCTTCTGTATGGCCGCTAACACCGCCGCATGCAAGAGAAAACCCCCGTCCGACAGCCCGAACTGATCCTGAAGTACTCCGTAGGGCACCAAAGTCCCATCTACATACAGGTCTCCCACCACCTGAAGTCCCGTCTCTTCCCATTCCAGCAGTGGGGACCAATCGCCCCCATGTGGTAGGGCTGTAAGCATGCCAATCGGAATTTCCGGCGCATAGGGCCGAGTCGCCCTCGCCCTCCTGAGACTCCTCTGCCAGCACAACCTGAGCGTCCGTTCCTCCATAGTGAGGCCCCGTATCTCCAACCTCTGCTGCATAACGATATAGGACAGCACATGGCGCTGTATTCCCAACTCCCGATCACACTCCGGACCCCTAAACACCCGGGCCACGTGCTGCGTGAGAACCTGGAGTTGCGCCGCCAAGTAATATAGCTCAAAATCAGGAACAGCCATCCCCCCCTCAGTCTTGGGGCAAAGCAACGTGCTCAAGGCCACTCTACGGCGGCCATGACCCCACAAGAAGCCAATAACCATCGCCCTCAGGTCCTTAAAGATCCTCTGAGGGATCCAGATGGGTAGTGTCCTGAAGTAGTACAGGAGTCGGGGGAGCGCCACCATTTTCAAAAGAGCAATCCTACCCAATTCTGTGAGCGGGAGGGTCGACCAAAAGGACATACTGCCTCTCAGTGCCCGTATGCACCTGCCAATATTGCCTTCCAATAGGTCCGCGGTCACGTGGTAGACCCGGACTCCCAAATAAGTGAAGCAAGATGGCTCCCAAACTACCCCTAAGTCGCGAGCAGGGCAGGGCGACTCCGGCCTCAGCGGGAACACACAGGTCTTCGCCCAATTAACCTTAAGGCCCGACAACTGGCCAAACTCCGACAACAAGTCCATCGCTCCTTCCAAGGCGTGCTCCGTATCGTCCAAATACAGCAACAGATCATCGGCATACAGCGAGATATGATGTAGCCGCCCGCCACTGTCTATCCCCGCATATCTGTCTCCCGTCCTAGCATGGGCCGCCAGGGGTTCCATCGCCAGGGCGAACAAGAGGGGGGAAAGGGAGCACCCCTGTCTCGTGCCCCTGCCCACCGGGTATGCCGCAGACACCAAACCGCCCAAGCGTACTCGCGCCGTCGCCGAGGAATATAGAACCTTCGTCCACCGGCGGAACCCTTCGCCTATGCCAAACCTCTCCATCACTACATCCAGAAAAACCCAATCCAGACTGTAGAACGCCTTCTCAATGTCCACCGATAGGACCGCCTGGGACCCACCCTCATCCAGGGCAGCGTCCATAATCCCAACCAGTTGGCGGATATTCGACGCCGTGCTCCTCGTGGGGATAAACCCCGCCTGATCTCTGTGCACCAGGCCAGTCATGTGTGGCGCTAGCCTGGTGGCCAGAATCCGGCTCAGGATCTTGTAGTCCACCGTTAACATGGACAACGGGCGATAAGACCTCACATCCGAAGCATCCCTGCCGGGTTTTAGGAGCGGCACGATCAAAGCTTCCCTCATGGACCCGGGCAAACCCCCTGACTCATAGGCCTCTGTGTACACCACTAGCAGCCTGGGTGCCAAGCTATCTACAAACTGCTGGTAGAACTCTATTGGTAACCCGTCCACTCCGGGTGTTTTATTCCGAGCCATATGTTTTATGGCTGCCCTTATTTCAGTAAGCGTGATCGGCCCGCCCAGCTCTTTCGCGTCCTCCTCATCCAGGACCAGAAGCTGCCTCGCCTCTAGGTACTCCACAATGTCCTGGGCCTCCACTCCCAACTGACTCCGGTACAATTCCTCATAGTACACTCGAAAGCACCCCAACACTGCTGCCTGAGAATATACCGTCTCCCCCAGTGCGTTGTTGATGCTAAGGACCGGGCAGCCTCTAATTTCAGGGTTAGCAAGTCTGGCCAGGAGCGTGCCCACCTTATCCCGTTCCGCATGTGCTCTAATGGCGTACTGCTTATAGTCGTAGCCCCGCAACCGTTCAGTTTCGGTAGCGACTACCTCCTTCGCCTCCAGCAACTGGGCCTGCAAGTCCGGTCTGGCCGGCCTGCGCCGCTCCAAATCTCTTAGTTTCTCTTCCGCTTTCGCAAGTGCATTCAACACAGTCGCACGGGCAATCGAAAACCGACCCAGGCACACCCCTCTCACCACCACTTTCATCGCATCCCATTCAGTGGACCTACACGAGGCAGTACCCTCATTCTCGCCGAAATAATTATCGATGCCCTGTTGGACAGCTGCACTAAACACCGGGTCCTCCAACGTGTCTGGCTGGAGCCGCCACGTCGGAATCGCCGAGCGCTCCCGTTGCCACTGAACATGCACTAGTAGGGGGTTATGGTCCGATATGGTTCTAGCTAGGTATTCCGTGTGCGAGACCAATGGAGCCAGGGATCCGCCACAGAGCACCGAATCAATCCTCACGTGTAACGCATGGAGAGCTGAGTAAAAGGAATAGTCCCTAGTGTCCCTGTGCTGTTCCCGCCACACATCCAGCAACCCCCACCTGTCCTGCCAATCCTTCCTATGCATGGCTAACTTGCGTACTGGGGAGTGAACAAGGGGAGGGTGAGACCTGTCCAAGACCACATCCGTAATCGAGTTGAAATCCCCCCCCAGTATTACCGGGCCCGCTAGGAAAGAGGCCAAGGACCCGGAAAGGCCATCGAAAAATCGGGCCTGCTCAGCATTTGGCGCATACACACAGAGGAGTACCACATCCCTACCATGCAACCGTCCCTCCACCGCCACAAACCTGCCCTCAGGATCCACCACTTGGTTCAGCACCTGAAACGGTATCCCCGCTCTCACCCAAATCAATACCCCCCTGGCGTACGCTGAGTAAGTGGTGCCGAATACCTGCAAATAGGAAAATTGGTGGTTGGGTTGTAATTGCGCTGGGTAACAGTGATAATAGTCAGGATAAGAAAATATATAAAAGCTCCAAGGACAAGGTTTAGACCACCAATCTAAACACAACAGGCATGAACCAGTCAATGCCCTGATACACAACACAACATTTATCCTGAGCTAGTACGAAAGTTCACTTTTCAGCCAATAGACAAATCACAAATCACTGTTTATATTTACAGGCTAGGAGGTTTTATGAACGATCAACGCATGAAATAAAAGAAAGAAGAAAAATAAACAGTGATTTGTGATTTGTCTATTGGCTGAAAAGTGAACTTTCGTACTAGCTCAGGATAAATGTTGTGCCGAATACCTGGCCCCTCCATCGTTTCTGCAACGCAGCACATTCTTTTTTAGTCAGATGGGTCTCCTGCAGCATAGCGATCTGGACCCCCCTTCGTACCAGATATGCGTGCACCTTATGGCGCTTGATCATGGTTCGCAGCCCCCGGACATTCCACGTTAGGCATTTTAAGCTAGGTAACGTCCCCATACCAACAGAGAACAGTCCAGGTCAAACAGTGCCAGTTCACATCCGCACCAAAGCAGTTGCCCCCCCGAAACAAACCCTAAAAGGAAAAACACCCCAAACCCCACTCCCCAGGACAGAGCCTACAAACCCAGTGTCAACCCCGATCCAAACCTTGAACCAACCACGCATTGTCCTAACCTGTGGTCGCCACCACAGATGGCCTTAAGGGCCCTGAGGGGGTGAGTTATCGCCGACCCCATCTAGCGGAGCCCACACCCCGCGCTCACCATCCCATCCTGCCATCGCTGCCCCCTACCCGGCAACCCCCCCATCGCCAACAGGATACCGCCCTACCAGCAGAGCTTGATCAAGTCCCAACACAGCCTCAGCCGTGGAATATCCCATCAGAAGTCTGAGGGGTCACCACAGGCCCCTTGGAGCTCTCCGCTTCCGAAAGGTCCTCTCCCGTTCTGCTGCCTTCGCCGCCAGAGTCCGTCTCAGCCAGTTCACTTCCCTGCTGCGACCTCGTGATGGCCGCCGTCGCTGCTAGCGCGTCCCTCTTGTCCGCCGCCATTTGGGCCTCCCTCGGCCGTCTTTCTTCAGGGTCTCCTCGGGGCCAGCGGTCCCCCAGCCACCTCTTATCGATGCCCAGAGGTCCCCCTATACTTCGTAGGGCAGGAGTATCGACCACGGGTCGCCCAGGGTGCAAAAATCAGGAGAATTAGTGGGATTCCGCGCGGAGCTGCGAGCTCACGCCGCCATCCCGATCGGCGTCCAAGCCACGCCCCCATGATACAGCTCTCTAATGAAGGTAATTAAGCGTGCGTCAATGCCCATCTCGGCCAGTGTTGACCATAAAAGAGTATGGTCCACGCAATCAAAAGCAGAACTTAAATCAACAAAAGTTATAAAAAGTGACCCATCTCTAGCCTGCGTGTATTTTGCACATAAAAGGGCCAGGTTTAAACACTGCTCAGCAGTCCCTATGCCCTTCCTGAATCCATGTTGGAAATGTGAGACTACGTTGTGCTCTTCCTCCCACTCCTGAAGTCTCTTTAAAATAATCCTCCCTGCTAATTTCATGAGACCATCCAATAGGGATATTGGCCTATAGCAGGTCGGGTCTTCGCGCCTGCCCTTTTTAAAAATGGGGACCACTATTGAATCCGACCAAGTTTCTATAAACCCCTTTTGGTTGCCCTTATTCAGCACATTTGTGAGCAGAGGAGCCCAGAAGTCTGGTTCGGCTTTATACACATCTACCGGGGTACAGTCTGGCCCTGGTGCTTTGCCTGATGCACTGTCCCTGATTGCATCCTGCATTTCCCCTACTGTAAAAGTTACATCAATCGGGAATGAGCAGGCTGGGGGATAGGTGTCCCTCCTACTATCTGTGGTTTGTGGGACGGTAGAAATCAGCCCTATCGGGATAGTAGCGTCAACTGGCTTTGTGTCCATGTATAATTGCCTAAAATGTGTAATCCGTCTGTCACCTGTTATTGCCAAATCTATTTTATTACCACTATGATTCGGTTGGTACAAGGATTTGACCAGTCTCCAAAACTTGGTGGTATTTTTCTGGGAGGATGCTTCTCTTAGAGTGGCCCAGGCTTGGTTTTTTAAAGCCAGGGTTCTTTCTTTTAATGCGCATTTATATGCTTGCCTAGCAGTACGAATTGTGTGGGGGTCCCTTGGTTTGAGGGCCAGAGCTTTTTTAAGGGCTTTTAGAGCTTTCGTACACTTCCCATCAAACCACCCTTCTCTAGGAGTGTAGTTATTATTCGCTGCCCGGGTCAACAAGTTTTTTA
This sequence comes from Lissotriton vulgaris, assembly GCF_964263255.1. NCBI lineage: Eukaryota > Metazoa > Chordata > Amphibia > Caudata > Salamandridae > Lissotriton > Lissotriton vulgaris. The sequence goes on from NW_028248921.1 coordinate 18,811, forward strand.
TCCGCTGTTGGATATTGGCAAAAGCAGACATAACAAGAGAGGGGTCCGCATGTTCCTCCAGGCAGAGATTAACATCATTTCCGGAGTCGGAGAGTAGCTTTTCCAGAAACACACCGGGGACAATCTTCTCCCATTTCACCACGTAGCCATTAGTTTTAGATAGTTCAACCCTATATGGATACATGAGATGGGTAGGATTTTTAGCGTTCCGCTTCTTTGTTTTTACACTGATGGAAAGGGGGTAGTGGTCACTGAATATGTCCTTGCCGACCACCCACGAGTTCAAGAGTCCAGAGTTGGCAGTAGATATCAAGATAAAATCAATGGTTGAATTACAGTCTCTACCAAAAAAGGTTGGCTCAAACTGCACAGGTGCGGGACAAAACTGATTGGCAAAGCAAAGATCGAATTCAAGAACAAATGAATTTAACAGCATCCCCCTCTTTGTGTGAGCAAAATGAGTTGGATTTTCCTCACCAAGGTCTGCGATACCACACAAAGGGGGATCGGACTGTGGGCAAATCGTGCAGTTAAAGTCCCCTGCCCAAATTATTGTTGCCCCCTTAGAGTGATCCACAATATGTGACATCTGACGCGACATATGTGACATGGTGGACTCCAGTTCAGTATCAGACATATTATTGTAAAAGTTCAACAATACAATATTCTCTAACGTGCTCCACTTAAAGGATACAATTTGAAAGTGTGTGCTGGAGAAGAATTTGTGGATCTTGACCTTTGCTGTTGTTGAGACGTAGACACAGGGCCCCCCCTTGTTATGGCCCTGGACTGATAACGTGGCAGGGGAGTGGAAAGTTTGGTACCCCAGAAGATGAACTTCTTCACAACACCAAGTTTCTTGGAAACATAAAATGTTGTGCGTGTGAATAACGTCTAGCCAAACTTTGTTGGGGACCTTACTGGCTAGCCCCGCGACATTCCATGAAAGAAGTGAATTAACAACAGGTACGTTACTGGTGACTCCACATGTGCGGCCTGGGTTCACACAAGGTATATCTAGTTGCTGTGTTCGGGTAGTAGGGGTAGGGAAAGGGATCAAAGGATTGGAAGTAGAACAGTTGTGCAGGGACTGTTGGGACAGAAACTGTATATGGTCAGGTAGCTGGGGTTCACTATGAGAATCCGTCCCCGCCACTATTCTGCCCCAATGACTCTTAGGCTGCTTTTTAGGCGAGCTAGATGGCGAGAAGTGGGCCGAGATGCGGTAGCCGGTCTGCGAGCCCTCAGAAGACTTATCTATGTTAATCGACTTGTGAAGTCATTCATTGTCATCTAAGCCTGAGAGCGGGTGGTAAAAATTGGACAGGGGTATATTCCAAAAATCTTTTTGGTTGTAATGACCTGGATCGCCCCAATGCACGCTAGGGTTATGAGAATTTCTCGGTAGTAAGGGTACCTGACTGGGCTGCAACCAGAAATCATTAGTATTATCAAAGTGATTCTGACCCCTTGTTGTCCGCATATGAACTAAACTATCTGGGACAGAAGGTCTGTGCGGGAATGGGGCAAAGGTGTGCAAAGGGTGGGGGAGGGGAGTGTTATGGCCTATGTGATAATTATGAGGTGTGGGTTTGATAAAGCCACCGGGGGCTTTTGGGCGACCATGACTATCGGGATGGTAAAGTCTAGACTGGGCTGGCGGTTGTCTCAGCATGGCCTCGGGATAGAAATAGCTTAGGTTATGGGTTGAGATTCCCCCCTCTCCCGTTCCAGGGTACCAGTCGCTAATGTATGTGACCAATCTGTGATCTTTGAAATTCACTAAGATCACATCGCCTTCAATATCCTTGGGTCTGCTGCCTACCCAGTGACATCGCCTGGCCGAGACGATATCACCATTTAGGTGTGGCGGAAGTGGTCTATTCCTCCTCAACCAATAGATAACCTTGTTTTTTAAATTGGCCTGATGTTTAGGGTTACCTTCTGGCGGGGGCGGGACTCCTGTGAGTGCTATAACGTAATTTAAGCACTCAGGTGGTAGATCGACGGTATTCCTTGTTCTTCTATTGGGTTGATGTAGGACGGTAGGAGGGGGTTTTGAATTCATTCTATTGTTGGAATGCGTACTATGGGGCCTGATGGTGGTATGAAGTTTTTCTACTATCGTGGGTATTTCCAATGTAGTGGTATTAATGTTGCTGTTGCTATTATTACTGTTCTTGGCATTGGGAATAGAATTCTGGGAGGATTTTGGTGGCCCAACTGTTGATGGTACATTTACCTTAGAGGTACCGATCGCTGTCTTGGGTGTTTTGAATTCTTTAGTGGGCTGTGTTGGAACACTAGGGGCATTCGATTTCGGGCAAGGTATCCCCGATTGTTCTTGTAGGATTTTATCAACATTCTCCCCTAGTCTTTTGATCCTTTCAGTAAGAGGAAGGATCAACGCCTTGATGAGACAGTCAATGTCATCCAGTAACCCTGCATAGCTAGGTACCGAGATGGAGCTGGAAGTCATCTCTTTCACGGGATCTACAGCCCCAGCCTTGTCCGGGATGGTAAATATAGAGTGTGGCACTTGATTAAGAGGCACGGTTCTTTTTTTTAATTATTAGCTTCGTTCTTCTCTTCTTTGGTGGGGAACCAGAAGGGGTTTTACTAGAAGGGTTTTTGAGACTCTTGGTGGTGACCCTAAGCGGTGATAGTAGAGGCTGGCCCTCGAAAATACTCTTGGTATGGTGGTCAGGTCCAATAGGTGTAAACACAGGAGAAGGTATGCCTATATCATAAAGGAGGGCTGGTTCCGCAGAGGGAGTGCTTAGGTCTATGGTCTGGGTATCAGGTACCTGAGAATGAATGGAGTCCGAGATAGTGATAATGTCATTCTGTACAGGGGGATTAGTCTGGAAAATGAGGGGTATACCCTCTATAGAAGGGGAAGTATTGACATAATCTAATGGCGTGGTTAAATCCATTGAGGATGATAGAGATGTTATGGTTGCATCCAGGGGTTGAAGAGGTCTTAATTTTAACCTTTCAATGGAAAGACGTCGACCCACCCGTTTCTCATCCAGAGTGAGCTCCTGGTCTACGTCAGTCTTGATTTTGGCAAAAAATTTGTCCAAGGGTCCTAGCAAGGGAGACCCTTGTATGGCCGTCGCCTGAGTTACCTCAGAGGTAGACATCACTAAGGGCGTATGAGGCGGGAAGCAGGAGTTGAACACTAATGAATTCCAGGGGCAAAGAGAGTGAGCCCAGCCCGGCCTCTGTCGGCCTCGGACGGCCACAGACGGTCCCGCCCTTGTCCCGGGCTTCTCCCGGCGCCCTCCCGCGCGCTCCCGCGCGGCGGGAATGGTATTTCCTCTATTTATTTATTTATTTATTTAATTGCTTGTATCGTGCAGGAATCGACCAGAAGGTATCTCCGCGCTTTGCTCGCAAAAGTTCTGAAGTATGTTGTTTCTGTGGAAGCCATATGAAGAATTATGCCATCTGAAACAGGAGAGTTTTTAGGGTCTTCCTAAAACACAGGTGGTTGTCATTGTGTCTTAGGTCAGAAGGAAGTTTATTCCACATGGTAGGGCCAATAGATGATAGGGCACGTCCACCTTGTCTGACTTTTTTTACATTGGGGGTTTCCAGTAGGCATTGATTGCTTGAACGTAATAAACGTTCAGGTTTATATATCTGAAATTTTTGTGCCAGATATTTGGGGCCTTGCCCATAGAGACATTTGTGCACTAAGCAACAGATTTTAAATGTGACACGTTGTCGTATGGGCAACCAATGGAGATGACTTAACAGAGGTTTGGACGGGGTCCTTGCGGGAGCATTCAGAATTAATCTGGCTGCCGTATTTTGGACCATCTGCAAACGATTTAACGCCTCCTCGTTTGCTGATATGAGGAGGCCGTTGCAGTAGTCTAGGCGACTTATCACCAGTGCCTGTACAAGGGTCTTCTTGTGATTGTCAGGCAGCATGGGGAAGATTCGCCTTAACTGGCCAATTGTTCTAAAACAAGCTCCTGTAACAAAGTTAGCATGTTCCTTTAAACTCAAAGTCTGATCTAGTTTTACCCCCAAGTTCTTAACAATTGGCTTTGGGCATGGGACGGGGCCAAGATCTAAAGGCCACCAGTCGGGAGACCAGAGCATGCTAGCTTTCCCAAATAGCATTACCTCCGTCTTCCCGACATTACACTGGAGGCAGTTGGTAGCCATCCAGTGGGACACCGCTCTCATGCCCTCGGCAAATTTGTTCTTCACATCGGGTGTCAGGGAGTTAAAAGGAAAAAGCAGCTGTGTGTCATCAGCATATGACACTGGTGTGAACCCAAACCTTCTCACAATCGCTGCAAGGGGGGCCACATACACATTAAATAATGTGGGGCTTAGACATGAGCCCTGTGGCACCCCCTTAGAGAGTACCCTCGAGGTGGAACGATAGGGCCCCATGCTAACAGATTGTGAGCGGCCGGAGAGAAAGCTCTCCAACCAGGACAGTGCCAATCCTCCAATACCCACTCTCTGCAATCGGCCGAGAAGAATCTCATGAGACACAGTATCAAAAGCCGCCGACAGGTCTAACAGCACCAGAATCATTGATCCTCCTCTATCCTGTGACATCTTGATGTTATCAGTCACGGAGAGGAGCGCTGACTCTGTGCTGTAGTTGGGCCTGAACCCGGATTGTGATGGGTCCAGGCCCCCTGTCGCCTCTATGAACCTGGAAACATGGATGTTTACGTGCTTCTCGGCCAATTTACCTAAAAAAGGCAAGAGAGAGATGGGACGGAGGTTGGAGAGTTCTGTCCATGGTAAGGCTGTGTTCTTCCGTATTGGGTTCACAACTGCCTCCTTCCACTGCCGAGGGAGCTGGCCTTCTTTAAAAGAAAGATTCAGAATCTTTTGAATTGTGGGGCAAACAATTGTATTCAAGGTGGCAATAATTTTAGCTGGTATCAAGTCAAGAGGGGATCCTGTTTTCATATTAATAATTAGTGTTTGGGTTTTACTATGGCTAATCTCAGGGAGGGTGAGAAGAACACCTCTAGATGTAGCAGGGGAATGATTTATACTGGAATACTCCGAATCACTGGGGTATTGGGCAGTGATAATTTTTTTATAAATTATCTCAATTTTGTCCTCAAAAAATTGGGAGATGTTATTACACAAGAGTTGTGAGAATTCGTCTGGACTTTCACATACAGTTGGTTTAGTGAAAGTGTCTAAGATTTTATACAACTCTCTGGAGGAATTACCAGCCCCCTCTAACTGTGCATTAATGCTATTCTTCCTTGCCTGCCTAATGTTTTTGTAATAGGCAGACATTGCTTTTTGATAATTGATCTTATTTTCACTGGTGTGAGTTTTCCTCCAGAGTTTTTCCAGCCTCCTACATCTTTGCTTTTCCAATTTTAAGGATTCAGTATACCATATATCCCTCTTGGCCACAGACGGTTGTTTAACTGTTCTTAAAGGGGCCAAATGGTTCACTATGTCAGATAAGATGGAATCAAATTTCGACACAGCTGATCCAATCTTATCGGAGTCCAGTATTACGGGCTCAATCCAGACTTCCTTCACTGTTTCTGCCGTGATTTTATACCAAGGCCGACGTTTAACAGTCAGTATACTAGAGGGCTTGTTTAGTTTATTTATACCATTAAGAGTAAATTCTAGCATACTGTGATCTGACCAAGTAACCGCTTTAAGATGATGACAGTATACCGAAGTGCAATTGGTGAATATTAGGTCCAGTGTATGGCCACCCCTGTGGGTAGGCCCGCTATTCTGTAACTCAAGACCCAATAAGGCCAGGTCAGATATTAGGGTTTTCGTCTCTGGATGGTCCACTTTGTCCACATGAAAGTTGAAGTCTCCCAATAAGATAAACTTTCCTCCAACCTTCATGTGTTGGGCCAGTAATTCCACCAGAGCTAAGGTAAAACCAGCATTAGGTCCCGGGGGGCGGTAAACTAAGGCTCCCTTCCAACACTCCTTAGGTCCCAGTACAATTGAAAATATCATGACTTCCATAGTAGGCTGGGTAATCTGTTCTAGAACAATGACTTTAAGATGTTCTTTATGTATAATAGCAATACCACCCCCAACTTTTTCCGGACGGTCCTGCCGTAAGATTTTATATCCAGCAGGGATCCCCAATGTAATAGAAGGGGTAGTATGCGGCTTTAGCCATGTTTCAGTGAGGAAGCTTACCTCAGGCTTAAGAGTGTGTATAAGGTCCCATATTTGTAAGTGGTGTCGTGGAAAGGAGCGAACATTTAACAGGCAGCATTTCCAGCCTTCTATCATGGCATCGGTCTTCCTAACGTGGCCCCTGATAATTGATGTGTGTGTAGCCTGAAACCTACACCTGACACATGAAAAAGGTCCTTCAGGACTTGGCCAACAGGCGTTAATACAACTATCCAGCCCCTGAGGCTGTAGATTTAATAAATCGTAAGAGGAATAACTAATACGTGAGTATTGCGTGGAATCCATGACGATAGGGACAGAGTGACAGGCCCCAGGCCCGGTCTGGCACGGACGGGCACAGACGGGCCACTCTTTGGCTACTCTTCGGCTCCACTGCGCGCTCCCGCTGCGCGTACACAGGGAGGCGAGGGCTAAATAGCCCCGAGCTAATAACCGCTAGAGCGCTGACCGCTGAGCAGTGTGCAACCAGGAAGTGGTGTCCTCCCACCCTTTCCAATCAGGGCTCAGGAGGAAGCGCGAAAAACGGGCTGCAAAGCGGCTAGAAAGTGCCACTAAGCCCCCAGCAGTAAGTATACAATTCAGTGTGTGCAATGTAGAGTGTCACCAGTCAATTTAAAAAGTGTCTCAATCAAATTTTTATAATTTTGTACTTTCAGATCAGTAACATTAAAATAGTTTCAGGCACAAGCGCACTCAGCACAACATAGGTTTTTCACTGGAAGCTTAGGCGAGCGAGCGGGTCGGGGTGACGCTGCCACAATCACCTTTACCGCGTCGCGCCGATGTAAGGCTCCGCCTAAATAGCCCCGAGCTCTATGTAGCTGTTCAATTGGCCACCGGGAGGGTGGAGCCAGCAGGGAGAGCAGCCCAGCTGGACAAGGGCGCGCGGGGACTCCTGGTCCTTGGAGTCCACCGCTGTCGCTCGCAGCCCTGCCGGTCGGTCCAGGTGAGGCCCCCTGCTCAGTTGTGCACGCCGCTACAAACCGCAAAGCGGGACCCACGAAGCAGGTCCGGCGAGGCGTGGCGGCTGTAGCAGTCTTGCACCAGGATCCTCTGTAACGTGGATTTTGCCTTGGAAGGGCTCGGCGTTTGAAAAGCTGTCCACTGAAGGCCAGGAAGCGACGATGTTTAACGCTGTGAAGAAGGGCGGAGCCGGCAGGGAGAGCAGCCCAGCTGGACAAGGGCGCGCGGGGACTCCTGGTCCTTGGAGTCCACCGCTATCGCTCGCAGCCCTGCCGGTCGGTCCAGGTGAGGCCCCCTGCTCAGTTGTGCACGCCGCTACAAACCGCAAAGCGTGACCCGCGATGCGGGTCCGGCGAGGCGTGGCGGCTGTAGCAGTCTTGCACCAGGATCCTCTGTAACGTGGATTTTGCCTTGGAAGGGCTCGGCGTTTGAAAAGCTGTCCACTGAAGGCCAGGAAGCGACGATGTTTAACGCTGTGAAGAAGGGCTGTCAACAACAAAGTGTTGGCATTCATCTTGTGCTAGGTAGACCGAGGCACAAAAGAAGCAGAAAAACAAACGTGTAGAATGCAAAAAGGGGGCAGGGCTGCTCAGGTGGTCCCACAAGGATATTAACATAACATATTTAAACGTTATCTGCTAATAGAATTAGCATTTAAAAAACCTTGCAAATTCACTGAAAAAACCATAGGTCTCAGGCCTTATATAGTTAGGAATTAGCATTTAAAAAGCCATTGAAATTGCTCCTATATAGTTAGTTGTACTAACTATATTTCGCACACCCGCAATCCACTGCTGATGATGTCATATATTACATCATTCATGACATGGTCAGTGACATCACTGATGACATCACTGATGACATCTGAAATGACATCACTGATGACATCACTGATGACATCATCAAGTGACCATGTTTCTGTAAAGTTTAAATATGTTTACATATTGAAGAATGAGTGGATGTATAAGTGTGTGGATGAAGGATTTAGTAGGTGCGTGACTGACTGTATGAGTGAGGGATTGATTTTGTCTTACTGAATGCATGGGTTAGTGACTAAACTCTCTGAATGTGTGCATCAGTATGTCTGTTGTTGTGTAAGCTGCTGCATGTGTTGATCAGTAGTCAAGTCAAGTCAAATAACTTTATTCGGTTATTTATAAAAAACAACCATAAAAGCATATCACACTAAACATATATTGCCTCATACTTACATAAAATAATTTAGAAACAGCTTAGAGCAAATAAATTACACAAAGTTACAGGCAGAATGTGCTCTCAAAATGTTAAAAGGAAATGTTCTGAGAATATAAAAAGGTTAGTATTTTTCTGGAAATATATCTATTAACAGCACTATTATCCTTCCATACTTTTCCTAAATTTGAGTGTTAATTTTAAAAAACTGCATACAAATAAGGTACAATCACAACTTAACATCTGAAGGTAATAAAGTGCTGGTCTAAATTGAGAGAAATTCAGTTTTTTAAGACATGGTTTTAAATATAACCTCCGTGGTACAATGTAAAAAAGACAGAAAAATAAAAAGTGTGCCAGATCTTGCGGAGACTTTTCGTCGCAGCCGCAAGCAGGCATCACTTGACCACCGTAGGATCCCTTAGGCACAGCCAGAAGTAAGTGAAATAAATCCAGCCGGAACCTTGTCAACAGGAAACGATCGTAACTTGACATCGGCCATGACAAATACGGTTCCATGAGCAAAGTTGTTTTTAATAGCACATGTTTTCGTACACTTCCTTTCTTTATTTCACCTGCCTCCCTGGCTAAATACCTGGAAGAGATGAATGCCTTCTTCACAAGAATAACATCCAATTTCGTAATGGATTCTGGAGTTAAAAAGAGTTTGGGGAGCCCTAATTCATTAAAGCAGTTGCTTAAGTACTTTATCCAAGGAACCTTGAGCCTATTTTCCCATGTTAACGCTTCCCTCAATATGAGCTGGGTAAGAGGTACATCATTATTTAACCAGCAGTTTAGCCAACATAATAGAGGGTTTACTGCTATTTTATCACATAAAAATGGCATACCCAGCTCTTCGTGTACGGAGAACTTTGCTGTTCCCCTAGGGACCCTCAGTATCTGTTTAAGAAAATGATTTTCTACTATCTCCAGGGCTCCTAATGAGGCATATCCCCATAACTCACTGCCATAACATGCAATAGCAACACTCTTAGCCTGATAAAGTTGGAGCAATGCAGCCACTGGGCTGTTGCCCATTTTTCTTGCAAAATCGAATATTGCTGCATTTGCCCGAGTTGCCTACCCTTTTTTTTCCGTACTGCGGGTCCCCAGTTCAGTTGATGGTCAAACAGCACTCGGAGATAGGAGAATGTTTTTGTTACTGGGATTGTTACCCCATTAACATTTAGGCAGTTTGGCTTTTTGTTACCTTGACCAACCTTCATTACGAAAGATTTGGAGTTATTTATACTCAGATCTCGAGATTTCATTAAAATAATAAAGGATGTGTTGATCAGTAGCTATATGAGTGGCTATATGGGTTATTGATTGGTTGCCCAAGTATTTGTATGGGAGACTGAGTGTGTGTGTGGGTGGCTGGGAGGTGTGTGACTCTGTGCATAGATTTGTGAGCAGTTGATTCACTAGGTGTATGGGTTCAAGAGTGCATGTGGAAACAGGTGTATCGGCGGTTGACTGTGTGCATGTGTGTGTTGGTGAGTGAATGGATATCTCAGTGCTACATGTCCAAGTAAGTACATATGTAAAACACAGGGCATGTGAGAGTTGGCATATATAAATGACTATACATGAGAGCCAGTGATTGTGCGAGTGGCTGTATGGATCATTGTGCACTTGTATCAGTGATTGTATAAGAGAGTAAGTATGTGTTAGTATATGTTTGAATAAGTAAGGTGTTGTGTGTATAACTGTATAGTTGAGGAAATGGAAGTGTGATTGATTCTTTGCATGACTGACTAGGTGTGTGAGTAACTCCATGGATGAGTGGCAGTGTTTGAGTGTCTGTATAGGGGTATGAGTGCATATGTTAGTGTTGTATTGTGGTCAAATTCACACTTCAGGATGAAACAATTAATAAAGATTACATCCAAGCACCAAACAAGTGCATTAGAAAATGGAAGCAAGTAAACATGGAGAGTCTTAATGCTTTCCTAGAAAATCTCGACCCAAGGACTAAGCCCACAGTTCAGCAGCTTTCGACCGCAGTTCAGAGCTGGCTCTTAGCAGCCATCGATCACACTTTGCCTATAACCAAATTAAAACAAAACCCTCACCGATGCCCAGCCCCTTGGTGGGGTGGCTGTTGTCTACAAAGATAATTTAAAGGTCTCAATACTCGACCAATGTAGTAACGATCAGGTGGAAATAATGATTTTTAGATTCTCCTCCTCTCTCAAGTCACAATGGAAAGGGGCACTATTATATCGCCCTCCTGGCTCCTGTCTGGATTTCTCTTTAAATCTTATGGAATTATTAGCCCCACATTTTAGAGCCAATGAAGACTTTATTCTCCTTGGAGATTTCAATATTCATGTGGATGTCTCAAATAATTCCGACACCAAATCCCTACTTGATGACCTATCTAGTTTAGGACTAAAAATTCAAAATAATGGCCCAACACACATAGGAGGCCACACATTAGACCTTATTATAACTAATTGTCCAAGGTTAACTTGTAGTCTACCAACTTCCATCCACTGGTCAGACCACTACCTATTACCCTTCCAATTACTTGGCTCATACCCCCGGTCTCAAAAACCTCTTCCACCTACATGGAAAAGAAAATGGCACAAAATAACTCCTGAAACACTTCAACATATATGGAAAGAACCTAATTTTCTTGAAGAAGATAACATTGAAAGTCGATTAGCCAAATTCAACAAAACACTATTAGAGGCCATTGACCAAATTGCTCCACTAGAACTACATAAACAACGCATTAGGCCCAAGTTAGAAATTTGGTACACAGAGGAACTAAGAGTCGAAAAACAGAAATGTAGGAGCTTGGAGAAAAAATGGAGAAAAACCCACACTCCTATGAGTAAAACTCTCTATCTAGAAGCCCACTCCAATTACCTCAAGAACATAAAAAAAGCTCGGAGGAACAAACTAGACTCTCAAATTACGGAGGCAGGAAATTCCACTAGGGAATTGTTCAGAGTCTTGCAATCCTTTGTCAAACCTATAGCTTGTGAAAGCCCAGATGACTTCAACCAAAGCCTATGTGATGACATCTCAATGTTTTTTGAGAAAAAGATAGACCTAATCTATGACAAAATCACTAAAACCTCTTACAACAACAGAGATAACATAGACAGTCTCAGAGATGAACCCACCCAAAATGGAACATGTAGGCTCACTTTGACATCAATTCCAGAAATTAGTCATACTGAAGTAGACGTGCTCCTTAAATCAATTAAATCTGGATCACCGACTGACTTATTACCAGCCTCGGTGGCTGGGCCATTGGGTGGCATTCTAGCCCCAAGCCTCAGAGCATTGATTAATATCTCCCTCAAGGAAGGTAGAATTCCCCAAGATTGGAAAATGGCGGTCGTGAACCCCATTCGTAAAAATACCACACTACCATGGTCAGACCTCAATAATCTGCGTCCCATATCCCTCCTACCCCACGTCAGCAAGATTACTGAGTGACACGTTAACATTCATCTCTCTAAATTCATCAAGGCAGCGGACGGTCTGGACCCCTCTCAATCTGGGTTCAGACCAAACCATAGCACAGAATCAGCTCTCCTTTCCGTGACCAATACCATCAGAATGGCACAGGACAAAGGAGGCTCTATGATTCTGGTGCTATTAGATTTGTCCGCTGCCTTCGACACGGTGTCTCATGACACCTTGATTAGTCGTCTGGAGGGAGCAGGAATGCAAGGAACTGCTCTATCTTGGTTGAAAAGTTTCATTTCCAACCGATCCCAAAATGTTCGCCTGGGCTCTCACTATTCCATCTCCAGGGAGCTCACTAAAGGGGTTCCACAGGGCTCATGTCTAAGCCCCACATTATTTAATGTGTATGTGGCCCCCCTGGCGAAGGTCGCAAGGAAATTTGGGTTCATACCAATATCCTACGCAGACGACACCCAGCTGTTATTCCCATTCCAAAACATGACCTCAACAGTAAGGAATTCCTTTGCTGCTGGAATGAGAGCCATAGCTGGATGGATGACCTCCAACTGCCTACAGTGCAATGTGGGCAAGACGGAGGTCATGCTTTTTGGGAATGCACCACTCCTTTGGACACCTGAGTGGTGGCCTCCAGAATTGGGTACAGCTCCCTGTCCTAAGGATAGTGTGAAAAATCTGGGCGTTAAACTAGATCAATCCCTGGTACTAAAAGATCATGCCACACAGGTTACGGGAACCTGCATGAGAGTCATTGGCCTACTCAGAAGGGTGTTCCCATACTTAGCTGACCATCATCGGAGAACACTAGTGCAAACCTTAGTTATGAGTAGGGTTGACTACTGCAACGGATTGCTTATATCCGCTAATGCAGAACAGTTGAAGAGACTGCAGGTTGTTCAGAACACTGCTGCTAGATTGATCCTTAATGCCCCTGCGAGATCCCCCTCACACCCTTTACTGAGCAAGCTACATTGGCTTCCAATATGCCAGAGAGTGCAATTCAAGACCTGTTGTACTATCCACAAATGCCTATATGGTACTGGCCCTAGATACCTAATTGAAATTTTCCAACTCTACCAGCCAGGTAGATCCCTAAGATCTGAAAATCAAGCCCTGCTGCAGATCCCTAGGATCAGAAGAGAAAGGCAGGGAGGCCGAGCCCTGGCATTTAGAGGTCCCACCCTGTGGAACTCACTGCCCCCCTTCATAAGACAAAATTCCAATCTCTCTACCTTTAGAAAATATCTGAAAACGTACCTGTTTCCCACCCAGCAACCCTAGTCAAGTCATACAATCTTCTTGTTCTTACTTATCTTCGGTACAACACAGCGCGGAGATATCTCTCCGGAGATTGAATCCCTGCGCTTTACAAGAAATATAAATAAATAAACACACTAAGAAATGAAAAAACTAGATGTAAAAATCTGGAAAGGTCATGGAGAAGATATTATTCCCCCAAAGATAAGTACAAATATAAAATCCAACTCACAAAATACCAAAAAATGTGCAGTATAGCAAGATCGGAATATGTCAGCACTAAAATCACAAATGCACTGGAGCAATCAAAAACACTTTTTAATTTGGTAAGGGAGTTGGCTGGTTCAAATATATCACAATCCCCACCAGACCTTAACAAAACGCAATGTGACCGTTTGGCCGCCTATTTCATTAACAAAGTTGACTTAATTCACTCAGATATAAATCAAGATCCCACCAAAACTCCCCCAGTAACACCGGCTACATCCAGTGGGATACCCCCTACTCCCATTGGGGATACCAGCACTTTAGAGGGTCTCACCTCAGTGGAGGTGGCGGCTGTTACACTGGAAGAATGGCCCTTGTTAAATCCTGACATGGTACAGAGTCTGCTCAAAACTATTAAATCAGGCTCACCGAAAGATCCACTGCCATGCACAATTCTAAAGTTACTCAGTAGCATTGTCTTTTCAATAATTACAGATCTTTTGAATTCATCGCTACTGGAGGCAACCGTACCTAGTGAATGGAAACATGTCATGCTCCATCCACTCCTGAAGAAAGCTGGAGCTGACCCCAATTTGCCATCTAATTTTCGTCCCATCTTCTAGTTGCCCACCTTTGCTAAAATACTGGAAAAGCATGTGCATCGATTGTAGGAGAGCAGGGTCTGCTATCCTATGGTCACCCCAAATTTTTGCTTTTTGCTTCACTGGTTTGTGACTTAATGTGGCTGTGGGCCTGCTAATCAGACCCACAGCCTGCTGTTCTCTCTCTAAATTACTGCCAATGCACTTTAGGTGCATTACGAATTGGAACTGGTTCACCTTATTGGCCCCTGTAACAGTGTAGCCTAGGTACCCAGGGCATAGGTGTTTCCAAGGCCTACCAGGGGCTGCAGCATGTATTGTGCCACCCCTGGCCTGGCCTCCATATTTAACACAACTGGCTGATCACTCAGCTGGGGTAAGTTGGTGTAATCACCTCTTGCTTAGATATAGTACCCCTATATCTACCCTTAAACTGGACACATATGTTCCTATCAGCCACTCCTATGGAAGGCCTCATCAATCCTGGAGGCAGAGTGCTTGGAAATATTTGAGATGGTGCTCTAGCATGAGCTGAGCCTGTCTGCAGCTGTCGGGAACCACTCCCTAAGCTGTTCCGGGATATTGCCATACCATATACTCTTAAGTGCATTATAATCCTCGCGGTTATATGCTATCTTTGGTTTGACTTTATCAAAACATGTCGAGTAAGGTGTCATACGAATTGGAATACTATCCCCTCGACAGTTCTGTTGACGGGGATAGCATTCCACCCTTCTAGAGGGACACGACATGTGTGTAGCCTTAACCCCGGTTAAAGTTAAACAGAGCCTCAGCATCACAAAATGGATGCTGCCACCACAGACACGAGTCTGGCCTCCTGCTGCTGACCAAAACTCGGCAGATGGTGGCCTGGACAAAGGGTTTCCTGCCTGGGGAGGTGCGAGCACCACCCCAGACAGGGTTTTGTGTATTGGGTAGGACAGGGCTGAATAGATTGAGACATGCCCGGGGCACACAAGGTGTCCCCGTGCATAAGCCAGTCCAAACCGGTCCTGGGACTTTCCAGACCCAGGCCTGGCGAGGAGCTGGACAAAGGAAAGGGGGTGTAACCGCCCCCCTTCCTGGTTCCTCCGAGAGGAGGGACCTAGTAGGTGATCCACCCCTCAGATTGGGAATAAGAGTGGGAGCAGTGCCATTGCACAGCAGATCATCCTGAAATCAACTTTGAACAAAGAAGAAGACTGGACTTCGACATTCTGCTGCTCAGAAGACTGAAGAGAATCTCCCTTGTGGCCTAGGAGTGGCCACCCTGTAAACACAGGCACCAACCAGCAACTCGACGTCTGCTTTGCCGCCGGCTCCCGCCGGAGCCCGAGCCCAGAGCCCGACAAGAACCAGACTCCCAGACCTCTCACAGCCCGATCCACAGTCCCTGCAAAGAAGGGACCCGTGGAGGCACCGAGTGACGTGGGACCGGACCTCTTGGAAGACACTTGAAAAGCTGACTGCGCAGCATCTGAGGCATCCTCGACGTTGTGCTTTAGGGACTGAGAACCCCCACCACCGAGCAGCCCTTGCACCGAAGATCAGCCCCCCAGCATCTCCACGATCTGCGTGGGGCCCTTTTGCATTGTGCTACTCGACGCGCCATCCCGGCCACTAGCCACACGGCCAGCGGCCATCTTGGTGACGAAATCAATGACTTACACCGCGGGTCTGGTTGCTCCACACTTGCCCAAGCTCCTGTGAAAAGGAGCACTCACTCTGACCTTGCTGGTCCGGGTGTTAAGCATCTTTCGATTCCTGCGTGGCTTGCATTAGCCAAGGCCTGTTTGCTCCGATCAGGTCACCGACACCGCCAACAGTGAGAAGCCTGCGTGGGACAGCTCGTGACCTACTCCTGGACGTCCTCAACTCCCGGTGTCCACGTGGCTGCAGAGAGAAGCTACATGACAACGCCTGTTTGCATCCGACAACGCCTGGTTCCAATCTGGTTCCACGGTAGTCACTGGCTAGTGACTTTGAACATTGTCCCCTCTGCTTTCAGGTCTTCACAACTTCAGATCCACCCTTGGATCCACCGGAACTCTTCACATCGAGCCGCCTGCAGCATCTTCAGCTCCAAGCACCATCGACCAGCGTGACGAAACCCGACACTACTTCGACCCTGTGCACCCGCTTCCTGTGGGTGAGGTAACTCAGCTCCGCCGGTGTCCCTACACTGGTACACATCTCAAGGGCCTGTGTCTTAAGTTTCAGCGTTCTAGGTCACTCGGAAGGTTCCGAACTATCTAACTTTGTACTTTTTACGCACCATAGACTTTACATTGAGAAGTGCGTGCACTTTAAACACTGCACCCGAGTCCCGCGGGCCTTTCCCGACTTAATCATTGCTAGTCTCGAATAGCTCCAGCGATTCCCAAGTCCCTAGGCCTGTTTCCGTTCTGATTGGTATCTCTTATACAACTTTCTTAGTATATGGTTTAGGTGGCCCCTAGGGCTCATCCATATTGTGCAACTTTTGTGTATTTTAAACTGTCTTGTGATTTAACGCTTGTGCTTCTGTGCTCCAGGGGATTTTATAGTTAATAAATCAATATATATTTTCAATATATATCTGTGTGGTGTCCTTTCATTTGGTATTCAAGGGGATTGTGTATGGTAATACAGCTGGCTTCACATGCCTTTCAGAGTTTAGCCTAAGACTGCTTTGTCCACGTTACCACTAGGATAACTGGTCTACAAGGTTGAATTACAACCAATCATCATAAGGGTTGCTTGGCATGGTACAGAGTGATCACTAGAATTAGTGAGCATTATATACCAGGCCAACTTCTCACATCGATGCCTTACTGACTTTATTTCTACTCATGACCTACTCCCCTCTCATCAATCTGGTTTCCGTTCAGGATTCTCCACTGAGACCACCCTGCTGGGCGTCACTGAAAACATTCGCCGCATGGTGGACCAGGGTGAAACGGTAGCACTTGTGCTGCTCGACCTCAGTGCGGCATTTGATACCGTTTCACACGCTATCCCTGCCCAGACACTCCATTCTATAGGCATTCGAGGTAGGGCTCTCGATTGGATTAAATCACTACTAAAAGATCGAACATTTCAAATCTTTTACAAACCGCCAGTTCAGACATCAAGTCATTCAAACATGGAGTACCTCAGGGCTCAATTCTGAGCCCGTTACTCTTTAATATTTACATGAGCCCCTTAGCTAAATTAGTGGAGGAAACAGGACTTTTGATGTTCTCATACGCTGATGATTCTCAGTTGCTCTTTTCTCTCTCATCAGCGGATGCAAGCACTCCCTCCGCTCTGCAACTTGGATTTAGAAACATCTCGAATTGGATGAATACATTTTTTTTTAATTAAACGGCGGAAAAACGGAGTTAATCCTGTTGGGAAAAAACAAAGAGTTATGGGGCCCCCAACACTGGCCCTCTGAAATGGGTACTCCCCCCATACCGGTCACAAATGCCCGCAATCTGGGAGTCATTATTGATGACTCGCTCAACCTTCACCAACAAGCGATAAAAACCGCTGCCACTTGTTTTGCCATCTTAAAGTGGCTAAAAACGATATGCTGGATGCTACCGGAAAATTCTAAAAAAAACGTAGTCAATGCTTTAGTGACATCAAGGCTTGACTACAGTAATGTCTTGTACCTGGGGGCAAATAAGGCCACTGTCCGCAGACTACAGACTGTACAGAATGCAGCAGCACAACTGTTATGTAAAATTCCATTCTCTACACCTACCACCAAATATATCAGAAAATATGGCCGGGATACCCGTCACCCCCTCCCAACACAAATCCCCAAGGATTGGAAAGACGGACACAGCTTTTGAACTTTTGGAAGGCGGGAGGGAGTTACCCTCCTGGCCGTATTTATTAAAATATGAAACAAAATTAAAACATTAACATAATAGTTTCATATTATGTACAATTTTCATTTATACATTACGATGTTTATTGGCTAACCTTAACAAATCTCTAATACAAAGGTTCTCCTAGCCGAGTTTAAACATCCTGCAAATGCATACTCTCTAAATAAAATTGTACATCCTAACATTACGGGCCAACGGCAAGGTCGTAACCGGTGTCAGATCCCTAATACCAGAACTCCCCCCTCACTTGTGAGGGGCGGGCGCACAGAGGACTGTACCTCTGTGCCAACTTCCAATTTCCCTTGTCTTAACGGGGGCCCCTTATTAACTCGACGCCATCTTGGTGGTCGTCCGAGGACTCGTGTGAGGTGTCTAAAAGGTAGCGTAGACCCCCCTCCCACCCCACACTTCTTACCACATCCGCCATCGCGGATTTCCTGGCCCGGGAAATTCATAGGAGGGGCCGTAGCCGCCTCCTCCCCGTGTGAGGGGCCAATGGCCGCCTTCCCCCGGGCGCTCCCATCCATAATGGGTGGCGCCCCACCTCAAGGGATCTTCAAATTACTGCTCACCGATCATGACCTTACCGCCCGACCAAAATAAATACGACGTTTTTGAACCTAATGAAGAGCGGAAAAACAGCTAAACTGGACTTTCGCAATATAGACCTTACCTCGTCTACACATGTAACACAACTTTCAACTAGACTGTGATACCCTGCTTACTTAGAGTGAGAAAACATGCTATAACGAAAATCATTTTATTGCGTTAAAAACAGTCGAAAATTCAACTTTATTACATATAAACAACCTGGAAAAAGAGATATTATCACCGTGGATCAATTTTATTGTCCTACTAATCGTTGCCATAAGGGGCTGGTGGGTGGGTCAAAATTGGCTCCTTGTTCCGTCGAGGGCTCACGTGCAAGAGGAGGTGCAGCTTCCACACACAGGAACAAGAGGATGTTTCTTCGGATTGTTGCTCTTTTATTCTTCTTCGGGAGGGCGTGTACCCTCCCTCGGCCTGCCTCCAGGGCGTGGCCAACGGTGTAAGTGTCTAGGACAACCCCTCTTGGGCGGGAAAAGGCGCGCCCCGGCTACGCCGCTTCGGGCATACCAGCCGAGACACGCCCCCCGCCCAAAATGGTTTCCCGGGAGGATCGGGGCACCGACCATACGTTGGGGGGGAACAAATTGGTTGCCCCTTTCCATATGGCCGGGATACCCGTCACCCCCTCCCAACACAAATCCCCAAGGATTGGGAAGACGGACACAGCTTTTGAACTTTTGGAAGGCGGGAGGGAGTTACCCTCCCGGCCGTATTTATTAAAATATGAAACAAAATTAAAACATTAAAATAATAGTTTCATATTATGTACAATTTTCATTTATACATTACGATGTTTATTGGCTAACCTTAACAAATCTCTAATACAAAGGTTCTCCTAGCCGAGTCTAAACATCCTGCAAATGCATACTCTCTAAATAAAATTATACATCCTAACATTACGGGCCAACGGCAAGGTCGTAACCGGTGTCAGATCCCTAATACCAGAACTCCCCCCTCACTTGTGAGGGGCGGGCGCACAGAGGACTGTGCCTCTGTGCCAACTTCCAATTTCCCTTGTCTTAACGGGGGCCCCCTATTAACTCGACGCCATCTTGGTGGTCGTCCGAGGACTCGTGTGAGGTGTCTAGAAGGTAGCGTAGACCCCCCTCCCACCCCACACTTCTTACCACATCCGCCATCGCGGATGTCCTGGCCCCGAGAAATTCATAGGAGGGGCCGTAGCCGCCTCCTCCCCTGGGAGGGGCCTATGACCGCCTTCCCTTTCGGCGACCCCCTACTCAGAAGGGTGCCGCCTCCCCGTGTGAGGGGCCAATGGCCGCCTTCCCCCGGGCGCTCCCATCCATAATGGGTGGCGCCCCACCTCAAGGGCTCTTCAAATTACTGCTCACCGATCATGACCTTACCGCCCGACCAAAATAAATACGACGTTTTTGAACCTAATGAAGAGCGGAAAAACAGCTAAACTGGACTTTCGCAATATAGACCTTACCTCGTCTACACATGTAACACAACTTTCAACTAGACTGTGATACCCTGCTTACTTAGAGTGAGAAAACATGCTATAACGAAAATCATTTTATTGCGTTAAAAACAGTCGAAAATTCAACTTTATTACATATAAACAACCTGGAAAGAGAGATATTATCACCGTGGATCAATTTTATTGTCCTACTAATCGTTGCCATAAGGGGCTGGTGGGTGGGTCAAAATTGGCTCCTTGTTCCGTCGAGGGCTCACGTGCAAGAGGAGGTGCAGCTTCCACGCACAGGAACAAGAGGATGTTTCTTCGGATTGTTGCTCTTTTATTCTTCCTCGGGAGGGCGTGTACCCTCCCTCGGCCTGCCTCCAGGGCGTGGCCAACGGTGTAAGTGTCTAGGACAACCCCTCTTGGGCGGGAAAAGGCGCGCCCTGGCTACGCCGCTTTGGGCATACCAGCCGAGACACGCCCCTCGCCCAAAATGGTTTCCCGGGAGGATCGGGGCACCGACCATACGTTCGGGGGGACCGAATTGGTCGCCCCTTTCCATATGGCCGGGATACCCGCACCCCCTCCCAACACAAATCCCCAAGGATTGGGAAGACGGACACAGCTTTTGAACTTTTGTAAGGCGGGAGGGAGTTACCCTCCCGGCCGTATTTATTAAAATATGAAACAAAATTAAAACATTAAAATAATAGTTTCATATTATGTACAATTTTCATTTATACATTACGATGTTTATTGGCTAACCTTAGCAAATCTCTAATACAAAGGTTCTCCTAGCCGAGTCTAAACATCCTGCAAATGCATACTCTCTAAATAAAATTATACATCCTAACATTACGGGCCAACGGCAAGGTCGTAACCGGTGCCAGATCCCTAATACCAGAACTCCCCCCTCACTTGTGAGGGGCGGGCGCACAGAGGACTGTACCTCTGTGCCAACTTCCAATTTCCCTTGTCTTAACGGGGGCCCCTTATTAACTCGACGCCATCTTGGTGGTCGTCCGAGGACTCGTGTGAGGTGTCTAGAAGGTAGCGTAGACCCCCCTCCCACCCCACACTTCTTACCACATCCGCCGTCGCAGATGTCCTGGCCCCGGGAAATTCATAGGAGGGGCCGTAGCCGCCTCCTCCCCTGGGAGGGGCCTATGACCGCCTTCCCTTTCGGCGACCCCCTACTCAGAAGGGTGCCGCCTCCCCGTGTGAGGGGCCAATGGCCGCCTCCCCCCGGGCGCTCCCATCCATAATGGGTGGCGCCCCACCTCAAGGGATCTTCAAATTACTGCTCACCGATCATGACCTTACCGCCACAGGCCGGATAGTTGACCGGCTATCCGGACCCCCCACAAACTCCTACTAAAGGTCATGAACTCACAAACCCCTTAACCATGCTATGAAGTCTCCTATGAGTAAGGCATTCCCCTCCCGGGACAAATGAACCCCATCCTCGAGATACATATGGTCCCCCCGAATACATCCATGCGGAATACAATGCAACTGTCCTGAGCGAAACAACCTACTAAGTTTGTTGTTGACCTTCTTAACTGAATGATTCAAAGCTGTCACAGAGAGGGCCCCCCGCCAGATTCTTCTGGGAATCATGTGTGACCATGCTATCATGCACCCAGGGACCCTCTTCGCCAACCAACTAACATTGGATAGAATTTGCTCGAGCAGTATTCGTCGACCCATGGTCACCAAATCATTTCCTCCCAGGTGTACTATGATTACAGACGGCGGTGACCTTGTCCGCCCTAACAGTCCCTCCATAAAACATTGAAATTGGTCAATACAGAGCCCGCCCCTTCCGTGGAAGGTCACCCTGTACCCGTATTCCCCAGCTACGTGAATCAGGTCACCTGCTTTGAATACGTCCCAGGCACGCCTCACGTATGAGTGGCCAACAACCCACACCACCCACACCACTCTTCCCTCAGCCGGTGATCTTTGACCGCTGGTCCCCAGGTGTCGGGTCAACTGCACAGTCCGCCCCGCAAAGCCTGCTCGCGAAACTGTAAACCAAACAGAAAACAAGAAGCGTGAGTGCATGACATTGGCTTCACAACATGTGCAACCGCACATACCTTTTATAACAGTTCGAGGACCAACGCCCCAATTGCTTCACTTTTTCAGTACTCAGACCCCTGGCTGTAGCCTCTGTAGCAGCCCCTATCCGGAAGGAATGGGTCCCAAAATCGCTCGGGTCCAAGCCCCCTGCCGCGATTGCCATTGTTAGTACCCGCTGAAACTGAAACCTGGTCAGCGGAGTGCCGTCGGTATGTCTCAGCAAGCATCCCCCCCACGATACTGCCCTCTGCACCAAATATGCCTCCACGCATTTCACTGGGCACGTGGGGGACCCTTGAATGCGCTGGACAACCAGACTGTCCCCGATAGCTCCCTGATCGGTTTTGGACCTGGCTATCGTGATTATCATTGAATCACCCTTGATCAGAATGTGTTCTCGACACAGACCTCCCCCCGTATCCTGCTTGTTCTTTGCTACCAGCTCGCTTACCCGCATAGCCCCATGGAATGCTAATGCAAAAGCGGCCTGGAACAGCACTGCCTCTGACTGGGATGAACATGTTGCAGGGAGTTTGGACATTAACAGGGACAATCTTTTTAGCCCGATCGGGCGCCTCACGTCCCCTCTACGACCCTCGAGGCGTAGCCACCCACGCAGTGCCTTCCTTACTAGAAAGGACGATGTGGGGTCCTTGATGCCATGCGCCTGCGCCATGAAAGCAATGGTGGCCCGGTGCGTATTGGCCGTTGCCGCTGATCGGCCTGCCTGGTGGAGTGACACTAGAACTTCAGGACATACTCTTCCTGCCCCCAATGATCCCCCCTAGCTGGACCCAAAAATGACCAATAGGAACGGAACGCCCCTTCGTATGCCTTCCTTGTCCTGGGTGCTAGGCTTGCTCCCACGAGGTCCTGTAATCCGGGGCACCGAGATACCAGAGAACTTCGGGAAATGGTGCCGCCACCAAGTCCGCTGAAGGTAGATAACCCCTGAAGGCCTGCATGTGGGAACGAGAGAGTGCATCAGCCGCCTGGTTCAGTACACCCGGCACGTGCCTCGCCTTAAAGTGGACGTTCAATCTCAAACACAGTAGTACAATTTCCTTCAGTAATCTCAAAATCCATTTGCAGCGTGCTGCCTGATTATTGATACATTCTACCACAGTCATGTTGTCGGACCAAAACACCACTGTGCGGTCACGAAAACCGTCCGGCCATGTCTTTAAGGCCATCAAAATGGGAAACAGCTCAAGAAACCCAATGTTACCTGTGAGTCCACTGTCGTGCCACCACGTCGGCCATGTTTGCGCCGACCATCGATTACCGAAGATGGCACCGAATCCCACACTCCCCGCCGAGTCGGTCCATAAACCTAGCTCCTTTGAGGAAGCTGGTGGCTTGTTCCACACGGCGCGACCGTTGAAATCTGCCAGAAATGCCAACCATATGGGCATATCCTGTCGAACCTCTGCAGACAGTCTTGTGCGGTGGTGCCCTTCCTTGAGACCGACCATGGCTTGTGCAATGGAGCGGGAAAAGGGGCGGGCCATCGGTATCACTCTAAGGGCAAAGTTAAGCTGGCCCACTGCCTGTTGCAACTGATGGAGAGTCACTTTTTCTTTGCTGATGCACAATTCTAGCGAGGCCCTAAATTTCTTTACCCTCCACTGAATCGAGCTCTATTCCAAGAAACTCGAGTGAAGTAGATGGCCCCACTGTCTTCCCTGGTGCCAACGGCACGCCGAAATGTTTCATGAGATCGCAAAATTTCAGTAAAGCCTCTGCACATCCCGTATCATCGGCTGTCCCCAAGAACAAAAAATCATCAAGGTAATGCATAACCTGCGTATAGCCCGTAGCTCTGGTGAACGCCCATTGTAAAAAACAACTGAATCTCTCAAAATAAGCACAAGAGATGGAACAACCCATTGGCATGCATTTATCCATGTAATAGCGTCCTTGAAACATAAAGCCTAGCAGACGCTGATCCTGTGGGTGTACCGGGAGCAACCGGAACGCTGACTCAATATCTGATTTGGCCATCAGCGCTCCGGGCCCCAGGCGATTCAACATGGCGACGGCCTCATCGAAGGATGCATACCGCACCGAACAAACTCCAGGGTCAATCGCATCATTCACCGAGAGACCCCTCGGAGCCGACAAATTATGAATCAACCTAAATTCACCTGGGTCCTTCTTGGGGACTACTCCCAACGGTGAACAAATGAAGTTAGCGACTGGCGGTTGCCCATATGGGCCTGCAACCCGGCCACGGGCAACCTCCTTTGCAATCTTAGCCTGCACCACCGCCGTATTCTGTTGAACCGATAGCTGGTTCTTACACTGCGACTGCCCCCGAAAATCCCCCGCCGGGATGTGGAAACCATACGAAAAACCGTCTCGCAACACCCCAGCGGAGACATGATCAGGGTATTCATTCAGCCAAGG
The DNA here is from genome assembly GCF_964263255.1 of Lissotriton vulgaris. Taxonomy (NCBI): domain Eukaryota; kingdom Metazoa; phylum Chordata; class Amphibia; order Caudata; family Salamandridae; genus Lissotriton; species Lissotriton vulgaris. The sequence continues at coordinate 43,050 of NW_028248921.1, forward strand.
GATCATTGCCATGATGTCTACGGGGGTAGGTAGTGGTGCCACTCGGTCGATGTTAGACCTGTTTGGCCCCTCCTCTACCCCCTGTATCACCATTCCTGGCTCTGCACGAACTCTCGGGGTGTGAAGATTGTTCGCACCCCGCACACTCATGCCTGAACTTACATGTCCCTTGTGGTCTTGTGCATTTGCCTCTGTTGAAGCTCCAACAGACCCCTTTCCTACCCGAATTCCCACCATTTCTCGATTGTTGGTCACTATTGGTGCCTGCTCGAAAGGGCGCCGCCGCATAATGGCGGGCGGGCTCCGCACCATTCCCGCCAAGCGAAGACGACTTCATCGTACCCGGCATGAGCTGCTTCTGCCATGAGATGGAGTCGAAACAATCCCACGTCAGAGATGAGTCGTGCTCCTTGGCCTTACGAAACTTACTATCGTAACCCAACCATTGATTGCCTTCATAAGTCTCATAAAAACCCATTATACGTGTCTGGTAGCAAGCCAGTTCAGTCAACACCTCTGGCCTACGCTCCCCCATGATCGCAGTGAACATCGCAAATGTCCTGCCCCAATTAGAAATCGTCTCATCCACTCTGAATGCCGCCATTTTTGCGCGCCATACGCTCGGATGCAACAAGTCCTTCTGACTCTTGACATGCTCTATCTCATGGTGATCAGTTAAGAGAGAAAACATATTCACATATTTATCAGCCCAAATCATTTCTTTCGTGGACAGCGGTATATGTTGGACCACCCTTTCCCTCCTCGAGGGTAACAAACCCTCCCCAGCCATCGGCAACGGCTGCTTACCCGAATCAGTAGCTGATCCTGCTGATACTGCAATGAGGGAACCTGAGGGGAAGCAATAGGAAGATTCGCCTTCGCAGCATCTCTCGATTGCCGCAACTGCTTCATTAGTAACCTGGCCTCCTCGGCCGTATCTCCTGGCACCGTAGTGCCCTCTGTATCTCTCCCCAGCCATGCTGCCAATTGGGCGGCCAATTCCGGAGGCATATCCCCCTCATTATTGGGCGTAACTACTACTGGGATCGGTCTTCCCGCGTCCGGGGTCGGAACGGGGGCCTCTACTGGACGAACCGGGCTTGCCGGGGGTGACTCGGGAACCGGGGTTTCCCCACCTGCCGCCCGATTCCTGGCCCTTTTACCTCTCCATACGGGGACCACTCCCGGCAATGCTGGTCCGATGACCTTCTTTGGTCTGCCCGAGTTATTCATTGCTGCCATCTGTTTTTTCATGTTCGCCATGTCCTTCACCAGCATGCGAAGCATCTGCTCTTTCCAACCTTCTTGCCAGGCATTGTCGACAGATATTCGCAACTTGCTGCACGACAAGGTCCTGGATTCAAAGATTCGAAATCGCTGAAAGAGAAACACAAAAATTACAAGTTCTCAAAATTGGCTCCTTGTTCCGTCGAGGGCTCACGTGCAACGAGGAGGTGCAGCTTCTACGCACAGGAACAAGAGGATGTTTCTTCGGATTGTTGCTCTTTTATTCTTCCTCAGGAGGGCGTGTACCCTCCCTCGGCCTGCCTCCAGGGCGTGGCCAACGGTGTAAGTGTCTAGGACAACCCCTCTTGGGCGGGAAAAGGCGCGCCCCGGCTACGCCGCTTCGGGCATACCAGCCGAGACACGCCCCCCGCCCAAAATGGTTTCCCGGGAGGATCGGGGCACCCGACCATACGTTCGGGGGGACCGAATTGGTCGCCCCTTTCCACTTCATTAGTTAAAGATTGAGAACAGAGTCAAATTCAAAACGTTATGTTTTATGCATAGAATTTCCACTAACACTGCCCCTAAATACCTGCAGAACCTGGTGCGCCCCTATCACCCCACCATGGCTCTGCGGTCCTCCACGGCCAATCATTTTGTAATTCCAAAATTCAAACTGGCGCGCATGGTTGGCAAGTCCTTCTCAGTTCTTGGACCATCTCTCTGGAACTCAATGTCACCGACATTGAGAACAGAGCTGAACTACGTAAAATTCAGGAAAGCCATAAAAGCCTGGCTATTTAATATCTAGCATGCCATAGCTTATCATATCGGGATCTGTTGCGCCGGGAAACCCTTTGTTGGGTAGCTGTGCGCCCTATAAATGAAATAAATAAATAAATAAATAAATTGTATTGATGAGTGACTGTATGTATGAGTGATTCTATGGGTGAATAAGTGGATGTGTGTGTAAACCTAGCAATCAGTGAGTGCCTATGTAGTAACTGGTATTGGTGTGTCAATGGTTTCAAGAATGGCAGTCTGAATTTAACACTAGGTGTATCAATACATCATTCATGACATGGTCAGTGACATCACTGATGACATCATTCATGTGATAATATGATGCACCTTCTTACACTCTAATATAACCTTTGATACACCTAGTGTTAAATCCAGACTTAGTTTAAAAGTTGTTCAATAGAAACTCTGAGCGTCTGCCTCCCAGCCTTCAGATCCAAAACCACTGACGTCATTAGCACCGTCTTCCACTGCTCATTCTTCAGTCCAACGCTATTCAACATCTCCATGGCCACCCTTACACAAATGGCCCACCAACTCAACCACAACATTATCTCCTACATCAACGACACCCAGCTCATCCTGTTCCTCACCAAGGAAGTCACCAAGTGGATAAGGAGCAGCTCTGTAAACATGAATTCACACAACATGAATAATATTGGGGCATATTATCAAGGGGGTTTATCTCCGCTTTTTGGCTTTAAAAGCCAAGAAAAGCGGAGATAAAATTATCTCCCTATTACTTAGCTGTCGCTAACACCAGTTAGCGACAGCTAGTAGGATATAGCGACCATCTTGGGCCCTGCTTTGCATGTCAGAGATATTTATCACTAATGACATGCAAAGTGGGCGTGCCAAGGTGTTAGCGACTGGAAACAGTCGCTAACATCGCTATCTCCTATTACCAACTTTTGGAGATATTCGCGCTAAGAGCGAATATCTCCAAAAGCTAACACCTGCCCCTGAGCAGTTCTTAGCCATGTTATCCAATGGTAGGTGGATAACATGGCTAAGAGCATTAGCTCGGTAATGCCTGAATATCTCTGACTTTTCAGCAATATTCATGCATTATTTCCGATTTTTATCGCATTTGCGATAAACCTTGGTAATACCAAGGTTTATCTGCGATAAAAATCGCCGCAGCTCGGCAATACTTTTTTCTCACTAACCAAGCAATAGCGATAATTATCACTATTGCTTGGTAATATGCCCCATCATCCTCACACCCTTAGCTTCAGATAACTCCTGCTGGTCAACTACACTGTGAACAGTACCAACACCTACTGACCATGTACACAACCTATGATTCATATTGAACTCCTCCCTCTACAAGTGTGAACAAGTCTACAGCATTTCCTCATACTGCTATAACACCCTCCACATTCTCCACAACATTTACAAGTACATCCTAAAGAAAACAAGAAACAGACTACACTGTGGTAACACACTCTACACAAGAATTCCAGCCAAACACCTATAACGACTACAACCAATCCAAAGCACCTCCACCTGATTGATCTCCAATGTCCTCTGCTACAGCCACATCATCACCCACGACATAATACACCTATTCTGCCTCAACATCAACAAGAGGATTACCTTCAAGCTCCTCACCCTCAGTTACAAAATACTCTACAACACCAGATGAATCTACCTTAACAGCAGTAATCTTGAAAGGGCAAATTTGGATCTTGAAATTATGGCTTAAGAATTTGGTAGCTCTTTAGGCAAACATTGCTTAAAAACTAATTGAGTATCATTAAAATGTATCCAACCTTTCAGACACCTTAAATAAAAAGTGTAATGTCCAGATGTTGTAGATTGTCCATCATGAAAAATAACTGCAACAGCTACAAAAGTTCTTCCTGATATTGAAACTTGACCAGCTACAACATTTCTAATTAAAGTTTCCAATTTTCTTCCATCAGCTCTACAAGGTTGCAGCATTAAAATAACATACTGTCCATATCTTTGTATAAATAATGTTGATGACATTTCTAATTTACATTGGCTCCACTCCATGTGTTGACTAGCTCCTCTAACTAGATTGTTAAAAGACACTGATTCACAGTCTGGTAAAGTCAAATATATGAACCTTTCAGTGTTTATGTTAGTGCTACATGTAAACAAACAATTTTGACAGTCATGTTGCCATTTATAAGAAAGCCCAAAAATATGTTCAATATATATACCTTCATCTTCCAGTACACTAAGCATAAACATTAAAAATTCCTGACAATCTTGCTGAATATTCTGTGTAAATTGAGTACAACCAGAACATATGTCCAAAACAGTTTGAATATCAGAAACACTGTGTATTTTACTTTTATCACTACTTCATTTATCATAAACAGAATACAACAATGAACAGAATCTTTCGTTCCGATTTTCGACAATGTGCTGTTGCAAACTTTCAAGAGATAAAACAACATTAACTACTACATTAGCATAGCACTTGACACCACAACTATTTTCAAACTGATAACCAACATTCTCTTCAACACTGTCCTTTTTCTTTTGGCTTGCAGGCGCAACTTCATCTTGTTTTTTCCTTTCTCTACAGTTTCACTACAGATATTCTCAAATCTTCTTTTTCTACCTACCACACTCTTTTCAAATACTGGATATTGACCTATATTGGGAGCATATTCTCTTCTTAACCTAATATACTCTTTCACACAATTTGCATCTACACTAACCTTTGTCTCATCAAAATCAATCAAGTACAATCCAGATAAAGTTCTGAATCGGGACAAAGCAACATATGCCATACCCCCTTTAAACACGGTACTTCCAATATTCACTGAAGCACTATTTACACTTAAGCCTTGAGATTTTTGAATGATCACCGCTTATGCCAAACAAATAGGGAACTGTTTTCTGCGTACATACAAATCTTTTACAAGCAAGAACCGAGATGAACCAAGAATAAATTGTTGCATTTCAGCAATTTCATCAAATTTCATCTTCAAAATGTCAATCCCATCTCTATTTACATAATTAACAAAATCAACAATTTTACCCATTGCACCATTTACTAAACCTTTCTCCACATTTAAATTACGGCGTAAAATGACCCTACAGTTTACACATGCATACAAATAATTTTCTAAACCAGCAGTTTTACTTATCGACTTCTCTAAAGAATCCAATTTCCTCTTCAACTTTTCATTCAAAATAATAGTGATTCCTTCATGCTCTATTTTATCAATAGCTTCCAATTTTATAATTTCTTCATTTTCCAACTTTAACATTTCTTCATTGAATACAGAACATTCATGCAGTGTTGTCATTAAGCACATTACAGACATGTTTGGCATTAAGCAGATTACAGACTAGTTTTTTGGAATTTTCATAAATATTTTCTCTGGAACAATATTTTCATTTGGAAACAAATTGGGAAGTAATCGTCTCAGTAAAGCCACGTTCTGTCACTTTTCCAATTCTTACATCTTGAAGAATTTTACCATAATCTGCATCATTTGCCTGACGCATATTTGTAATAAGTTCCTGCAACTCAAAATATGACCAAATATTAACATTTCCAATGCTCCCCAAAGACTTTCTGGTATCTTCTTGTGCCAGTGTTTTAAACACTGGTTGTCCTTTAACAGGAGTAAGTGTAAGTAGATCTCCAAAAACTATGACATATTTTCCTCCAAATAATACGTCATAGTCTGTTTTAAGAATTTGCTGCATTCTTAAATGCAGAGAGGCAAGCATTAAGTTTGATACCATGCTTACCTCATCAATAATGAGAACTTTCATTTTCTTCAAGACTCTTGCAACTTCAAAACAAGCTTCTCCAGGTAGCTTGTAGTATTCTAATTTGTTTTCATGCTCTACTGGTAGCATTAATAAACGATGTAAAGTAATTCCTTTAATATTGTGTGCCGCCAACCGAGTTGGAGCAGTGACAACACAAGACAAATACGAGTCAGTTGTTTTGTGTAAATAAGTTGAAATTACTTTAATTTAAAAACTTTTTCCTGTTGCAGCTTGTCCACTCACATACAATTGGATAGGTTAAAATGATGAGCAAGAGCACTCTTTCTTTTCATGAAGTAATCCATGGTTAATCTGTTCTCTCACTTGCTCATATATTTGTTTCTGCTCAACATTTAGTTGTTCTTCCAAATTTCCTAAGTTTCTCAACTCTTCTTGATCTTGATACATTGCTGTTTCCACCTCTTCCATAGCAGTTGCTTCTTCATTTTGAATGATTGGTTCTCCTAATGGATCCTGACTTAACGGAGCAGAAGTTTGACTGTCTTGAGAACGGTCTCTAGCAATCTCAGCTGCTATTGTAGCTTCTTGTTCAATTTCATCATTCAACATTTTCCCATAATTAGCAAAAACAGGACATTCTATACTATCTTTAGTTGCATTGAAAGAATCTTCATAGCTCTCGAAATCTCCAAGTAATTCTAATTCTGAACTTGAAAAGTTTCAAAATAGCTAAATAGTAAAATTCCCTTTTGTCAGGTGTTTCGCAACTCAGTTTACGGTGATTAATCAAATGTCCTTTTTGTTGTTTCACCAGGCAACCTTCAGAACCAATCACAGCATATATACCATTATTGATGTTTTCTGTAATATTCCGTTTAAAAATATAGTTTGGCAGCACTTCATAGAGAAAAATGTTCTCAAGATGATGACTTCTGTTTGGATAATATGTATCCAACATATTTGTTTTCACATTATCTGTACTTTCTGCCTCATTTTCAGCTAAATATTCAATTTCTTGTACAGATTTAAGCACCCAGTTTCGTGTTGCAGCTAGACCTAGACTTACCCAAATGAGTCATCTAAATTTGGAGTATAGACTTGCAGATGATAAGCGATCTGAGCATTCATACGCTCCAATTTCTCGATGAGATAACATCTTAAAACTGTAAGTATATAATTTCCTACTTAGACTCTTCTCGTGGGAAATCTCTTCCCACGTTTCCTTCAAATCCGTCTTTTCTGATTCCCTTATGTACCTTGTTTCATATCGAGCAACAGCAATGGAATTGTCCAAAACATGTTGAATATCCATGTTAGCATTCCACATGGACAAAATTACTGGGTTGTAGTCATTAATGTATTTTGAGTCTTCATTTCTTCTTAAATTGTAGGTATTTTTAGGAGACTTTCTTGTGATAGTATGTCCCAAAGATGACATAAAACTGTTCACTCTTCCTTTCGATATTACTGGACGTGGAAATCCAAAACGGCATTTGGTGTAGAATTTGTCCTTAGATTTGTACTTTCGACGACAGTATTTCCCACAACGATGGCTTTGGAATCATAAGACTTGTTTTCTTAAGTCCTTATCGTATGTGCTTTTGGGTATATCACATGTAGCGTATTTTTCAATAAAAGACAGCACAGTATCATCTGAGTCTGTTCCAAATTTGGGAGCATCTTTGATCCATATTAGCATGTGTATGTGAGGAGCACCTCTTGCTTGACACTCCTTTCTAAAAATGAAGTCCACTACCTCTCCAAGAGGAGGATGTTTTTATTGGTGATAAAAGATATCATAGCTTCAAATCTTTGATTGAAATACCTGCATACATTAACTGGATCCAAAGAGCACAATTCTCCAGGTGTCTTGTAATCAATATTTTTTATATTTGGATTTGCCTCTCGAAGAAATTGAGGTAAATCATCCCAAGCATATTCAGCACAGCTTAGAGTAAGGAAGCATGTAGGAGTTCCTTAGTTCCTTAGCATATATTTAAGTTCTCCATGACAATGGTACCAGTACTCATTAGTACCATGCTGACATGGATGAGATTAATTAGCTGAGATTCCAAAACATTATCTTTCTGGTGTACTTTATCCATAAATTCATTTGCAGAATCATTTTGCAGATGTACACGTGTTTTCAATATATGGTTTACTGCATAAGAAAGTCCAGACAAATCACTCTCAACTAAAAGATGAAACAAATACGGAATACTTTGTCGAAATTTTGTATCTTCTGCATACAATCTTAATGTCCGGTATTCAGATGCAGGAATATGCACAGGTCGGTCATCATATCTTTATCCTTTTCCTGTAAGAAGCAAATGAGGGAAACAACGAGCTTCCAAGATTTTTTCCCATACGCTAATGGGACTTCCCTTTGCTTCTTTCATTTGGAATAAATCTATAGTATTCCCCATCAGTTCTTTGGAATGCAGTGGATGAACACTGTAATGTTCATATATTTCTTCAGTCCTGGACACATCCACTTTTTCAATTTGTCCAGATGGCAAATCCCTATCTTCTTCAACAGTTATTTCTTCTTCACTCATAAACACGTCTTTATAATATTGAATATTTTTTATCAGATACAACGTTGCCATTTTCACTTTCCTAACATCCACTAATTCCTGACAGATTTTCTTACTCTTAGTAGGAACGCCATTAACAAGAATAACTAAAGGTTCATCTTCTACATTTTCTACACCAACTGTTTCAATATTTTTCTTTAAATCTAATGGCAAATACACAACTCTTCCCTTTAATCCTCTCTGTAAAAATGAAGGAGGCAATTTCCCTGTCTTAGGCTCCATACGAACAATAGCCTGAAACACTTTTGGGGGCATTTCTTGCTGTGTCTTTTGGCTCCCGGAGGGTCCTTGCCTCATGCTGGTGTCCTGCTGTGCCCTTGTCCTCCCGCCGCCACACACACCATCGCAGCTGCAGTGAGGAAGGCTACGCCTCCGAGCCTCCTCAGCGGCTGAAGCCGCGCCCACCAATTACCGCTCCCAGAGGCGCTTTAAATCGCGCCTGCCTCCGGTGGAGCGGGTTGCTATAAACACTTTTGCGGGCATTTCTTGCTGTGTCTTTCGGCTCCTATTGGCTCCTGGAGGGTCCTTGCCTCACGCTGGTGTCCTGCTGTGCCTTTATCCTCCCGCCGCCGCACACACCATCGCGGCCGCAGTGAGGAGGACTATGCCTCCCAGGCTTCTCAGTGGCTGAAGCCGCGCCCACCAATCACCACTCCCGGAGGCGCTTTAAATCGCGCCTGCCTCCAGTGGAGCGGGTTGCTGGAAACACTTTGGGGGCATTTCTTGCTGTGCCTTTTGGCTCCTGTTGGCTCCAGGAGGGTCCTTGCCTCACGCTGGTGTCCTGCTGTGCCCTTGTCCTCCCGTCGCCGCACACACCATCGTGGCCGCAATGAGGAGGACTACGCCCCCCAGGCTGCACAGCGGTTGAAGCCGCACCCACCAATCACCATGCCAGGAGGTGCTTTTAATCGCGCCTGCCTGCCCCTTAACATCCCCCCTTGCCACTGGGATTTCTTCATTTATAAAGGTACTCCTGGAACTATATCATCTTGGAGAATTGCTCTTTTTGTAATACGCCCTGAGGCAGTTATTCAAATATTCTCATTTGTGGTTTTACTTATAGTGGTAGAAGTCATAGGTAGAGTGCACTGTGGGTCCTACCAATTTAATTGTATTTAATTGTATTTGATGAGCAATAAGAGTGAACTGTCGTAACCATCTTCCTCTCTCCGTATCACTAGGCTTCAGGCCACAACGGCCCAACCTCCCCCCAGCCTTACGGCCATTGGCAAGATGCTTCAGAACACAATTGGGGTTGTAGCCTCTGCAATAGAGAGCACGGAATGACGATTATCCATTACTCCAACTATTCCGTTGGCTGGTACTGTGATTCCTCCTGATTTTAGTTCCTCTCTTATGTGCTACTTTGCAGAATTGCCTTGTGCCCAAATTGCCCAAGATATAATTGACATGCCTGTGGTCCCTATCTCGCCCGAAAATCCTGTAGGTAAAACGGCTCCTACAGCCAGTTTGAAAACCAAGAAAAGGAAAAACAAAAAATCTGTCAAAAAATTGTCAACTAAAGCTGCTGGAGCGCAGGCCCCCGACGGTCCTTCTATGCATAACTTGAGTACACATGTGTGGGTTACACATCTTCTAGTTGACCTCGAAACCCACATTGAACAGATCATTGGTTCCTATCTTAAACCCTTGACGTTTAAGCTCGATAGATTGACTTCTACAATTAACAACTTAGGTCAAGGGAGATCTCAGCCTGTCTGTCCCTCAGGGAACGCAACTATCAGCATACCCCCCCAGCTCTACCGACCCTAAACTTCCTCCACCTGGAGATAAAATGATAGCAGATGTGGCTAAGGTAATAGTAAATCCTCCACCGGTCCCTGCTTCACCCCCGCATAGGGCTGGAACAGTGACAACAGGAAAAACCCCAGTGATGAAAGTTCCCACAGGAACAGGGCTAGAGTCTTTACCATATGTTGAGGTTCTTGTGGGGATCCCCCCTTTAAGCCATGGTAAAAGTGAGGATCACTCTAACCTAAAAAACAAATGTATACAATGGCTTAATTCAAACAGGCCCCTCCCTCCTAATGTTCTAGGTGAAATACTCTGTGTAAGAAGGGTTGACTGGATCAGGTCTGGGCCAAAAAACATCAGGGGAACTGTGTAGTGATCAATTTTAGGAGTACACAAGCGGTAGACTACATCTGCAGTAGGTATCCATCTTGGTCAAGCACTCAAATCGTTCCTCTGCATCTTTCATATTTCTATCCTATAACCCATCCGTGACCCAGACAGCACAGAGGTATTCAACATGAGGAAGGACAGAATATTTTGCTTAGTGGCATTCATCAGGGATTAATCCCGAGGGAGGTCAACCATCTGTCGCCCACCGTTTTTTCCAACAAAGGAATAGGTTTAGTGCATTGGAGCAGGTTGAATGACGCCAAGAGGGGCAGGGCCCTTTGATCCAACCAGGTGGTGGCAGTATTATATCAATAAAGCAATCGGGTGGCAAAGGCGATAGTAGCTCATCATCGAATCCAACAAGTCTTACAGTAGATGTTATTGAGCTCGACTCTTGTGGGCAGGGTGGGAACATAGGAGTTAAATTAGCTTTGCCCTCTGTGACCCATAGGGTGCTACATCTGCTGACTTGGAATGTGGTTGGGCTACAAAAAAAATGATCTCACCAGAGTGGAACGCGTTTATCGATAAATACAATATTTGCATGTTCCAAGAGACATGGAGTTTGCTCCCAGTGTATAAATAGGGTTACTCAACTTTGTTTTCACCCGCAATAAGCTCTGGAAAGGGTAGACCCGCCGGGGGACTTCATATTTGGATAAAGATAGCATTGAATTTGGATATCACAACCCACGAAGCAGTGAGTGAGACATTTTACACCTTTCATTCTCAGGGCATAATAAGGGGAGCAGGATAGACCTATTCAATGTTTATTCAAGAGGGCCCCCAGGGGACCAAATGTCAAGTACAATAGTGGCTCTTGAGCAGGATTTAACTAAATGCCCCCCGCTCTCTAAAACCATAGTGGGTGGGGCCTTTAATTGTACTTTCGAACCCCTAAGTAGGGATGATCCGCTGGGCATAGAGGATGAGGACTCTAGATGGTCCATACCGGCCCTGTCTCTAGCCCCAATAAGAAAATGGTCCCCGAGGGCAATTCAGATAAATGCCCTGACCATGGAACACAATCTAAGAGCGTTAAATGGCAGGGCAAGCTCTGATCGGGATGGGGCTAACACCTTTAACAGGCTTAAAAGCCCATCTTGAATAGATTATATCCTACTGTGTGGCGAAATCTAATTGATATGGAGGTAATACCTTCTCAGGACAGCGACCACAACCCTTTATGTATGAAGTAAAGGTGGGATATAATAAACGAAAATGGGAACAAAGCACCCATGATGACAACAAAGGAGGTTGTCCCCTATAACTCTAACCGTAGGCTGAAATGGGACAATGTCCAATCCCAGGAAGGGAACCTCAGTATGATTAAGGCGCATATAGCAGAGTTGACTGCACACCTAGAGGAATTCGAATAAATGGCAGTGTTCAGGGCCAGTCCCTCTCTCTAGTTTATAAGAATACAATAGAGAAAGTGGGTCAATATTTCATCACCCAGGGCAACAGTGGGAAACCGAACCAAAATCAAGCTAAATCTAGTAATCCCTGGTATTCGGTCCAGTGCAGGGGAAAAAGGAAGGAACTATCAGCTGCCCTGCTTAAAAAGGACCCTTCACTAGTTAGAGCGGCTAGGAAAGACTATGCCAGGGCATTAGTGATAGCCAAACGCGAATAGAAAAAACAACATTGGCAGGACCTTAAATCTGCAGCCCATATGAAGAATTCTTCCCTGTTCTGGGATTTGATTAACAAAGCCAGGCGGTGGGGTACGGCTCCCATTAGTAATCATATAACGGAACAACAATGGTACTCCCACTTCTTTGTTCTGTACGGTGGAGTAGTAGTAGTAGAAAAGCTGTATTCAATTTTAGCAACATTTAAAATCATAAAAGCAACAACAAAAAAAATCAATACATATTGTGCAAAGAAAAACAGAACTTGTCACATATATATCATTGCATTTAAGAATTAACTGAAGGTACAGTAATTTTAAGAACACATTAAACTTTTCCTTTTTCTGAATACACTCTTTAGAAAACCTACCATAGTGGCCACACACAGTTCATCATGTAACAACTGGAGATACAGTAAGGCTGGTCGGCACTGGTACCATGTTCCGCCCAGCCTTAGGTATAGTCTGCCTTTGATCTTATTTGCGGGATATATTGGGTACTTGGGTAGAAATCATATAAGTCCCACACAGATATGGGGCCGTCTCCTTTTTGGGGCGGGTTGGATCGTAAATAGGGGACAATGTTCCTGTTTCTAAACTTCACTAGAACCAGGTCCCCACTGATGTCTTTGGTTAAAGACCCTAGCCAGCCCACTCTTCTAACACACAGGATTCCACCGTCGTGGTTGGGTGTAATTGGTCTGTTTTTAGATAGCCAGAATATGACCTTATTTAAAAGTTCCTGGCGACTTTCGGGTTTCCCGTGGGAGGGTGCCGGTATTCCTGAGAGAACAAGGACAAATGGGGTGGCTTCTGGGGGTAGGTGTATGGATGCTGCTCTGTTTGGATCCACTCTAGCAGCAGTATACTTAGTAAACCCAGACTTAGGGGCGACTTTAGGGGCAGTTGTAGCAATTTTGTTAGGAAATTGTGGAGAAGTTTGGGCATGTTTACTTTTGTTAATAGGCAAAGGAGCATTGGGGGCAAAAAATATGTCAGAATCATTGGGTATTACCTTCTTAGAAGTGGACGGAGAATTGGTTTAGTGGTTTTCTCCTTTCTTATGGTAGTTAGCGAAGGGGCTCTTCCCCCATTCGAAGGATCTTTAGTGGTTGGTGGAGAGTTGGCTTGAATGATTTTCTCTATATCTCTTAGTCTATCACCCAGGACGTTAATTTTTTCTATCAATGGTAATACGATAGAATTTAACAATAGCTCTAACTGAGACAGTAGAGGGAAAACGGGGAGAAGATACTTGGACATCACATTTTTCAGCCTCCACCGTAGTTAAGATGGGGTTAGTGACTGGCGATGTAGGACCAGCGCACAGTTTTGGTATTATCGGATGATTCCCGCTGTCATTAATCCCGTCATGCTTCCCTTTAGCGTTTGGGCCCTGAGAAAAAGCAATACCTTGGGTATTGTCTTTTAGAGATGGTATAGATGAGTCACAAAGTTTCCTAATTGGTGTAATGGTGCTGATGCCATTTACTGGGGAAGGGAATGCCACTGGGGCATACTCAGTGCCACACAAAGCATTTATTTCCTCCCAAAAAGACAATTTCTGCGGACTATCAGGGATCAGTGGGGGAGATTGCCTAGTAACTATGGATTGGTGCAGGTCATTCTCAGCTTCGCTAGAAGTGGGCAGTGTTCTACTGGTCACAGTAAAATTTAAGGTCCCCTGACTTGGGTCGCGCTGTAAAGGAGATTTCTTATAGGTCCCCTTACTTGACATAATACAGTGTGGTACTATATAAACGATGATGATGGCATTCAGGGGAAAATAAACTGTCCATAGAGTGGCAATGTATAGTTCAAATCGATGTACCTCCTCTTGTCACGGAACCAAGGGGGGGTGGCCCGTCCCGTCCTCCTCAGGCCTCTGAGGGCCACAGAGTGCCCGCCCTTTGCCCGGGCTTCGCCTGGCTAGTCCCGCGCGCGTCCCGGGACACGGAGGGAGCGTCTGAACTTTTGTAGCGCCTCCGGGCGCGATCCTTGCGAAAACTGGAAGTCTCCGCAAAGCTCTCTGGGAGCTGTAGTCTCCGGCCGCAAGATGGTGGTGGAAAACGGCGTGGAGACTACAGCGTCTGGCACCCAAGAGCTACCCCTTCAGGACAGCGTCTTTCAGGGCAACAGCAGGTAAGATTGGGCCACTTCCCCTCCAACAATGCCCGCCGCTCCACCGAGGGAGCGTCTGAACTTTTGTAGCGCCTCCGGGCGCGATCCTTGCGAAAACCGGAAGTCCCCGCAAAGCTCTCTGGGAGCTGTAGTCTCTGGCCGCAAGATGGTGCTGGAAAACGGCGTGGAGACTACAGTGTCTGGCACCCAAGAGCTACCCCCGCAGGACAGAGTCTTTCAGGGCAACAGCAGGTAAGATTGGGCAACTTCGACTCCAACAATACGGTGGAGCAAATGTGAAAACCCCCCCCCCACCCTTTGCATGTGATAGTGAGGGCCGTGTGCCCATGGTGATTGAGGACTATTTTTTGGTTACTGAGGTAACAACATCTGACCCGGGGAAGGCGGCAGGCCCGGACGGGCTACCTGGGGACCTCCTTCTGAACGACCCTGTAGCCTGCTCTAATAATGAATTTGATCTCTAGGTGTTACCCAGTACCGGACTCATGGAAGGGAGCAGAGGTGGTAACAGTGTTTAAGAAGGGGGAGAGAGATGACCCTGCCAACTATAGACTGATTAGTCTAATTGACGTGGTCAAGAAGGTAGTTGGCAGGGTAATCATCTGCAGGGCGGGGTTATGAATGGAAGAGGAGAATATCCTTTCCCATTTTCAATTGGGATTCAGACAAAAAGTGGGAATAATGGATCAGGTCTTCGGGTTTTTTGCAATCTATTGGAAGGCCGTGATCATTACTAAGGGCAGCCTATACTTGGTGTTTATAGATCTTAAAACAGCTCTCTCAGCTGATGCGTGTCAAACGCATTGTTTCATCTGAAAATTTGTGCCAACAAGAAATGTCCAATGTGGTGGAAAGGTTCAAAGCACGTGGCTATCCTCAACAGACACTGGATAAGGCAGTTACCCGATGTGGGAACATGAACCGTGATGATCTTCTGCAAGTTCGACCCAAAACTGAGAATTCTCGGATGGTAGTTGTTTCCAAGTATACTGTCTTGAGCAACCAATTCAGAAACATTATCTCCAATCATTGGTCTCTACTCAGTTTGGAACCTGATTTCCAGGGAGGCTTCGCAAAGCCACCACTGTTTGCCTATACCAGGGGACGCAATCTAAAAGAGATTTTGTCTAAACCCAGGGAGCAAAGTAAACCTGAAACATTCAAGGGACTCAGACCCTCCTACAATTGTAGCAATTGCAACAACTGTATACAAGGAAATGTAACCAACCATCCCATGAAGGGTCATCCTATCAAACTGCGAGTCAACGCCACCTGCAACTCTGACAATTTAATTTATATGTTGAAATGTCCCTGTGGGAAGTGCTATGTCGGCCACATTGAAAGAAAAATAAGAACGCGACTACTGGAACACAAAAGTAATATAAGAACTGGCAACATCAAATCCACAGTAGCTGCACATTTTTCTGAACAAAAACATACAGTAGCCCAATTAAAATATCCCATATTGGAGCAAGTAACACCCACACATAACAATAAAAACACATTGCTAAAAAGAGAGAACTTTTGGATCCGCTTCATCGCGAAGATGCAGCCACACGGATTAAATGACAGGATGGAATTTCTGTGTTACCTTTGAAGTTTGCATCTTTTGTCATATAATTGTTCTACTTGTACCATTTACATTGTGTGTATATTTTCAGCAACCTGTTTTTAAGCACAATAACTTGTTCATGGTTTTGTGGGTTTTCATGCGTGGAACTAGTTTCTGTTGAGTATATTATTGTTTTAGGCCTGAAGCTTCATCACACGCTCTTTCAGTTTGTTTTGCGGCACCTTCATTTTTCAACACCATTCCAACCTGGCGCTGGTTTCCACATCACCTCACAATCCTTTGTCTATGCTTATCATACACCCCGCGCATTTACTAACTCCACTGAGACTTCGATCACCGAGGTTTCCTGCTTGCTGCAGACTGAGGGAGTCCGCGGACTTCGTGTATTCTGAGTACCTCTACCGAGGACCATTGCAAACCGTGTTTGGGTTCAGGCTTGTCTACCGCATGTGGTTTTAACGCGGTCTTATGTGTTTGCAGGCTGTAACACTCTGCGCAGTACGGATGTAATCATCCTGTGAGTATCGAGGGTAGAGGCGGTATATTCTTGGGTTGTACGGCACATTGTAGCACTTTCCTAAATCTTTGAGCACTTGGGTGCAGTTGAGCGTAGTCTTATCGTTTTCTATACTTAGCGCATTTGAGCTCCTTTGCAAACACAACCTTTTCTGTTCCATTAACTCACCTATGCTTTTTGTTGTAGTGCATCACCTTCGTGATTACTTTACACCGGGTTACGTTTTGAGCATGATGATTTGGTTTCTACATACACCATGTGTTGCTAACTGCACAGCATTGAGTTTGTAGTATTGGTGAAATTACAGTTTGGTATATGTATAACTTAGTGACATTATGATGTTTTCCTTTATGTTTGTAGAGCTGTCCCCTGAGGAAGTATTTACAGCAAGGGGTGGTGAGGGACAGAGTCTCTGAATTAAGCAGAAAGCCCCTTTCTCACTGCTCCATCAGGATTCAAGCAAGCCGGGCCGAAGAAGGCTGAAATGCCAGAAACCGGTCCCCGGTAGCTTGTCTCCTTTCTGGTGAAGAATTGGCTTGGTAGTTTAGTCTGCCCTGTTCCCATGATGCACTGGGCCAGGGACAGACTGATTTGCATATAGCCAGGTTCTGAGCTGGGATGGGGCAGTGAGATAAATAACGGTGATGGATCAAGCCCTGATCTTTGGACTGGGTAAGAGTGGTCTGTTTAACTCAGACACTCTGTTCATCACCACCCCCTTTTTGTAAATCATTTTTGGCCACTATAGGTGTGGCAGGGTATACTCAGACATGAGTCCCTTTCTCACTGCTCCATCAGGATTCAAGCAAGCCGGGCCGAAGAAGGCTGAAATGCCAGAAACCGGTCCCCGGTAGCTTGTCTCCTTTCTGGTAAAGAATTGGCTTGGTAGTTTAGTCTGCCCTGTTCCCATGATGCACTGGGCCAGGGACAGACTGATTTGCATATAGCTAGGTTCTGAGCTGGGATGGGGCAGTGAGATAAATAACGGTGATGGATCAAGCCCTGATCTTTGGACTGGGTAAGAGTGGTCTGTTTAACTCAGACACTCTGTTCATCACCACCCCCTTTTTGTAAATCGTCCCCTGAGGAAGGGCTTGTCATCTGCCCGAAATGCATTGGGATTATTAATGATTGGATGACATTTCATTTTGGATTATGTTTGCGCTATGCATCTTCAAGCATTGATGAACTATTCATCCCTTTTGCTGTGGACGCTGTTGCAGCATCGTATTGAGCCTCAGTTTTAATCCTTCAAACTCCACTGCTCACGGAAGGCGGACTGGTGGACTGGCAGACTGAAAGCCTCGACGAGGGGGAGAGACAAGCAGGGCTGCGAGCTCGTTGCTGGCGCAGCACTACCTGTCCCAGGAGCGCCAGCAACCACCCCAAATTGGGACCAGCTGGGGCGCTCTCCCTGCCGGCTCCTCCCTCGCCTCACTCGCGCTGAAAAGCCTTTCTCACAATCTCACCGGTGGTTCCCTTTTGCTGTGGACGCTGTTGCAGCATCGTATTGAGCCTCAGTTTTAATCCTTCAAACTCCACTGCTCACGGAAGGCGGACTGGTGGACTGGACGACTGAAAGCCTTGACGAGGGGGAGAGACAAGCAGGGCTGCGAGCTCGTTGCTGGCGCAGGACTACCTGTCCCAGGAGCACCAGCAACCACCCCAAATTGGGACCAGCTGGGGCGCTCTCCCTGCCGGCTCCTCCCTCGCCTCACTCGCGCTGAAAAGCCTTTCTCACAATCTCACCGGTGGTTCCCTTTTGCTGTGGACGCTGTTGCAGCATCGTATTGAGCCTCAGTTTTAATCCTTCAAACTCCACTGCTCACGGAAGGCGGACTGGTGGACTGGCAGACTGAAAGCCTCGACGAGGGGGAGAGACAAGCAGGGCTGCGAGCTCTTTGCTGGCGCAGGACTACCTGTCCCAGGAGCTCCAGCAACCACCCCAAATTGGGACCAGCTGGGGCGCTCTCCCTGCCGGCTCCTCCCTCGCCTTACTCGCGCTGAAAAGCCTTTCTCACAATCTCACCGGTGGTTCCCTTTTGCTGTGGACGCTGTTGCAGCATCGTATTGAGCCTCAGTTTTAATCCTTCAAACTCCACTGCTCACGGAAGGCGGACTGGTGGACTGGCAGACTGAAAGCCTCGACGAGGGGGAGAGACAAGCAGGGCTGCGAGCTCGTTGCTGGCGCAGGACTACCTGTCCCAGGAGCGCCAGCAACCACCCCAAATTGGGACCAGCTGGGGCGCTCTCCCTGCCGGCTCCTCCCTCGCCTTACTCGCACTGAAAAGCCTTTCTCACAATCTCACCGGTGGTTCCCTTTTGCTGTGGACGCTGTTGCAGCATCGTATTGAGCCTCAGTTTTAATTCTTCAAACTCCACTGCTCACGGAAGGCGGACTGGTGGACTGGCAGACTGAAAGCCTCAACGAGGGGGAGAGACAAGCAGGGCTGCGAGCTCGTTGCTGGCGCAGGACTACCTGTCCCAGGAGCGCCAGCAACCACTCCAAATTGGGACCAGCTGGGGCGCTCTCCCTGCCGGCTCCTCCCTCGCCTCACTCGCGCTGAAAAGCCTTTCTCACAATCTCACCGGTGTTTCCCTTTTGCTGTGGACGCTGTTGCAGCATCGTATTGAGCCTCAGTTTTAATCCTTCAAACTCCACTGCTCACGGAAGGCGGACTGGTGGACTGGCAGACTGAAAGCCTCGACGAGGGGGAGAGACAAGCAGGGCTGCGAGCTTGTTGCTGGCGCAGGACTACCTGTCCCAGGAGCGCCAGCAACCACCCCAAATTGGGACCAGCTGGGGCGCTCTCCCTGCCGGCTCCTCCCTCGCCTTACTCGTACTGAAAAGCCTTTCTCACAATCTCACCGGTGGTTCCCTTTTGCTGTGGACGCTGTTGCAGCATCGTATTGAGCCTCAGTTTTAATCCTTCAAACTCCACTGCTCACGGAAGGCGGACTGGTGGACTGGCAGACTGAAAGCCTCGACAAGGGGGAGAGAGAAGCAGGGCTGCGAGCTCGTTGCTGGCGCAGGACTACCTGTCCCAGGAGCGCCAGCAACCACCCCAAATTGGGACCAGCTGGGGCGCTCACCCTGCCGGCTCCTCCCTCCCTAGTTCAGATAGCTTAATAGTAGTTGAAGAGTCCCGCTGCGCGGGAGGGCGCCGGGAGAAGCCCGGGACAAGGGCAGGACCGACCGTGACCGACAGAGACTGATAGAGGCTGGGCTGGGCCACATCCCTTTTGCCTCATTTTTATGTAGATTGTGGTAGTATCTAGTATCTCTTTTTTATTATATATTTTATTATAGTCATTTATTGCATTTTATTGTGACCTACATTTGTATACTCTTCTCTCATATAAAATGACTACCAAGAAATTAAGATCCGGCCGAGTGGTAGTCGGTAGAGCTTGTTCTAAAACTAAATCCAACCCTTTGCGTAATAGAAATGGGCCAGCTCTACAAGTAAAAAGTACATGCCAACTATTTTCTCTATGGGATAAGGGTAAAGATAAAGTGGATCGTGAAGAAGTCTTAATTGAAGATACTATTATTAGTATTAAAGAACAGGTACAAGACTTCCATATTAATAAAGGAGATAGTACTTTACCAGGTGTTACTGCCCCATTCCACTCTGATGTTTTAACCTATAAGAACCAAGAACAAGACATAGCTCTTCTTCCAGAAGCCCAAAATTCGGCAACAAAAGCGGTAGATCAAGGTTCTCCAGTAATAGCCATAGTTCATAATCCTTCCCCTCTTTTTAACAATGATCAAAAAATATGTTCTGGTCCATCTACCTCGCTGCATTTCCCTCCAGAGGACTATACTCTCCCTGATATTAATCTTGAGTCCCAGAAAGTTTTAATTCAGAATCTTACCACACGACAGGATACTATGGCCACTCCAGTGTTACACCTTTTTAGTAGCACACCTTCAAAAAATTCTGTCTTTTCTACCCCTGAAATGAATTTATTTGCTAGCCTCTCCCATGACCAAAATCAAGATAATGATCGTCAAAATTTATATGCACAAGAAAATAATGTAATCTCTGATTCTTTGGCTACTCTAGAGCGACTTATTTCATCTATTTTAATTCTCTTGGAAAAATTAGTAAATGGGTCAGACAACGTATTCGATACAGTAACTTTGATCCTAAAGGCACTTTTGAGTAATCATACGGGATTGAAAGATATCATCTATCCAAAAATAATAGATTCCCCAAAAAACGTAAATAAGGAAGAACAAAACGAATTAAAGGATAAAATAATTACTGATCTACCTACTACGTCTGTAACACTGGATAAGACTAATACGGTCCTTATAGCCCCGATTCATTCTCCCATCCAAAGGAATGAGAATCTAACTAAAAACAATTGTGTTGCTCTTATTAGTCAAGAGATTAATTTATCTCCTCCTATAGAGAATAATGAGTCTAATACCTTACCCCCTATCTTTCCTATTTTTTTCCCCCAAACAAATAAAGAAACATTAAATCATTTGGCTTTATCGGACAAAGTTCCTCCATTAGAAGAGAATAAATTCTAAATAATAGTATCAAAACAACAACGATGTAAAAAAAGAAAACCAAATCGTAGATTTTACAAAAAGAGGCAACGGAAAATTACTTTTGAAAATGATAAAGATCCTCCACTGAATAATTCCAATCTTGTGGATTTGGATCTTAATTTATCACATGAACAAGTGGCAAGTCCAAAGGTGATTTCCACAGTAGTACAACAAGAACCATTATGCCGTACAAACCAGCAATATTCTGATGTACAGCGTACGTTTGTAAACAATCTCAATTTAGTCCCTGCCTCTGATTCTACTCCAAGAGTGACTCTCAATCCCTTGGCTATCCCATTTTCACAAGTAGTTGTTTCTGAAACCACATCTAAGACACGCCCCAAGACCAGCGAAAATGTAGATACTCTCTTTCTAGATTTTATTCCCATCTTTGATCCGGATCTTATTTTAAATAGATCTGCTCTAGTTAATTGTTTTCAGGAAATTGAGAGTCTAAAATTAATACAATCGGTAGACATAGACATTGTAAAACTAATAAATTCGAAAAACGGGAAGATAGCACGTGTAAAATTTTACTCTAAATTGGTACTAAATCACATTCTACAGTGGGCAGAAGAATTTCAAATAAGAGGAATCGATGTTGATCCTTTTATACCGGCCAAAATAGATGGACAAAGTTGCCAGGGGTTGTTACCCTATCAGGGCTCAGATGCATATCCCTCGGGCAGTCTTCCTGTAAAGACTGAAGAGTTGAAAATACGTATACTAAAAAATAAACGGCAGGTGACAGTTAATAACCCGCTCCCGATGAAACAAATTAGGGTAAAAGACGCTGATTTTGAGTGGAGCCGGCTACCCTCTATTTTGTCGAACAAATCTGGTCCAACATCTAGAATAAATACAGATTTTTAGCGGCAACTTAAAAATATTATCATGGAACGTTGCTGGCCTAACCCAGAGTTCCGACAAGCTGCTATTTTTAAACTCTTTAGATGCAGATATAATCTGCTTACAGGAAACCTGGATGATAGGGAACTTGCCGGCTGTGAAAGACTATTATGTGCTGGAGAGTAATGCCACTCCCTCTATAAGAGGCCGAGCGAAACGTGGGTTAGCTTGTTTTTTATCAAACAAAGTTAAATGGAATTATACCCACTTTGTAAATCCGAACAAATTATTTCAGGCGATCACCTTAACAAATCTTGTTAATGATGGATCTAATAAATCAGTAATAATAATAAATGCTTATTTACCCCCTGACCTAAACTATAATTGCGGAATTAAGAAGATCTGTTCTTTTATACTCAATCTACAGGAATCCTGTCCCCCCCCTTATATTATATTGGTGGGTGACTTAAATGGTAAAATATCTAACGGATCTTTAGAGTTATTTAGAAATAAAGCAAAGGAAGAAATGTTCCAGATACCTAAAGCCATATTCCCAAAAAATATTAAAACAAATAAAAGAGGGAAATTAATCCTGGAGAGTTTAACCGAGGCAGATTGTATCATAGTTAATGGAAGGTTCCCTTCTGATAGCCCTGCCCATCTAACACATAAATCAGGGAACGGTGGTTCAATTTTGGATTACGTGATTGTCAATAGTACTTTTTTTAGTTCTCTGAAGGATTTGACAGTGTTAGTCACCGATCTTAGTGACCATAATGTTTTAATTGTAAAAACGCATATATCATCTTCTCAAAGAGATTTATGGAATATTGGGGATGATCTATTGAACCTCAATATTAAAAAAAGGAAATGCCACTGGAATTCTGGGACCATTAAAAACTTGACCAATCTATTAGAATATACAGTAGATAACTTAACATTATGGGAAGGCAGAGAACTAGGCTGCTTTACGTCATTTCTACAAACCTTAAAACTAAAAGCTCGAAAGCCTCTAACAGTTAAGATAACGCCCAAAATTCCTCCTGATCTTCGTAATTTAAATAAAGAAATAAACAAATTGGTCAGGGCCCAATACCTTTCCCCTACCCCTGACCGTAGACAAAGAATCTCACTCTTGAGGAGAAGAAGAAATAGGTTGAAGGTTAGATTAAAATGTGAGAAAGAAGATGCTCTTTGGAGTAAACTTTGTGAAGCAGCTAAGAGTGGCCAGTCCAAGACCTTTTGGTCACTAATAGGGGAGGGCTGTGGGGTAAGATCCAGACCTTCTCCGATATCAATAAATGAGCAGTCTTGGGCAGATTTTGTTCAGAGTTTATATAGCAGCAATGGTGAAGAGTTTGACCCCACTAAATTGCAGGAAGAATTATCCCCTTACAATCCTCCTTCCGAATTAGAAATCACCGCCGCAATTAAAGCTCTCCGCTCGTCCGGTGCATTAGGCCCGGATGAAATACCAATTTCAGTATTGAAAACTCATAGTACCCTATGGGAAAAAAAATTATATCCTGTTTTTAAAGCTTGTTATACCAATGGCATCGTCCCACACTCTTGGAAAGGGAGTTTGTTAATCCCTATCTACAAAAAGGGTGCTAGGGATTTACCCCAGAACTATAGGCAAATAGCACTACTAGATGCCATAGGCAAGGTTTTCACTAAATGCTTACTGAATTCTATAAATGACTGGGTGACTATGTTCGCAATAGTCCCACTAGAGCAGACCGGTTTTAGAAAACAACACGGTACCCTAGATAATCTTACCGCTCTACAAATCCTGGTTGAAAAATATGTCACAGTCCGTAGAGGAGGTATCTATGGTGCTTTTATCGACTTCTCTACGGCCTTTGACAAGGTGGATAGAGTTTTGCTTTGGAGTAAGTTAATAAAATTAGGGATGCCCCCGAGCTTATTGAAACTAGTTATCGCCCTTCATACAGACACCTGGTGCAGAGTTCTAATGGGTGGTGAGAGAGGACTTTCCAGGATAATTCCCACAAATAATGGGCTTAAACAGGGCTGCCTATTGGCGCCCCTGTTATTCTCCTTATACATTGTAGATCTACCCAAAGCCATATTATCCATTAGCAATGGTATTGCACCTGTATTAGGGGGATCACCCATTGCATGCTTAATGTATGCTGATGATATTTTAATTCTGGACCTCACCCCAAAGGGCTTGAATCATCGTTTAAAAGCTTTGAACTCTTACTCTGAGGCTCATTTTTTAAAAATTAACATTTCAAAAAGTAAAATATTGTGTTTCTGTGGAAGGAGAAAACCCAAATACAATGAATATTACTGGTCGGTTGGGGGTGAAAGACTAGAAGTAGTTAAATCCTATCCCTTTCTTGGGAAGATAGTCACGAGCAATCTATCCGAAAAAACTCATACAGAGAACAATAGTAGTAAAGCTCTTGCTCAAGGGAAGAGTCTTATCTCCTTATATAAAGCGACAGGTCGGAGGCATTTTACCATATTGCTCGAAGTTTATCGGGCAAAAATCCCCGCATCCCTAATCTACGGACTGGAAATAGTGGACATGGCATGCTGGAATTTCTTGGATTCTATTGAAGGAAGAATTCTTCGTAATTTAGCCTCTGTAAATACTGCAAGCTCTACGTCTTTGTTAAGACAAGAATTTGGTCTGCGCAGTGCACGGTCTCAGGCAGTGGCGAGTGTGGTGCGTTGGGTTTTTAATATAGCTGAAGGAAAGCCTGGCACTCTGAGGTTTCAAATAAAAAATGAGTTGTTGGGTTCCTATAATGTCTACTCCTCTATCGTAAGGAACTTCAGACAGGCAATTACTTTATTACAGATAGATGAACAAAGTCTTTTTTCATCATCAGCTGCCCAACTAAAGTCATCCTTAAAGACCACGTCTTGGGAGTTGAGTTTTAGAGAAGATAGTAGGACTCGTAAAGTTAAGAGAGGAATGCTCTCTTTTGGTAACTCTTGTGAAATTAAAAAACTTCAGCCATATTTAGGTTGGAATCTTCCTCATGCAGTTAGGCGATTTATTTTTTTGTTAAGATATGATTTACTCCCATTGAATTGCTTATTGTTTAAATGGCATGGTGGTACAGATATCTGTGATTTTTGTAAACTTTATTCCCAGGATTTATACCATGTTGTTTTTGTTTGTCCAGCCCTTATGGTACATAGGCGTAAATGGTTAAAACCTTTGTGCTTTCAGTTGGGTATTTTTACCGCCTATGATTTTATTGCAGCTATGTTTAATCCCCCTAATGAAATGTTTTGTTTCAAATTGTTTTCTTTCTTTAAATGTTTTCTAACATTGTACTGATAATTTTATTCATTTACGTATTTATAGTTGTTCTTCTTATTGTCTGATAAACTGCTATGTGGATCTCGACAGAGTTCCGCTATCATAAATTAATAAAACTTGAAACTTGAAACTATTCATGAAAATAATGAATGTGGATTAAAAAATTTGAGGAACCTCTCAAACTTGTGGATTTAACTTTTGGATGAACTGTATATGATATTTTAGACTTTGTAGTCAATTTTGCGCTGTGCACCGCTGTGTAGTAGTCAAAATGCTTTGAAACCATAAACGAGTGTCAGGGGCTATCCTGAGGGAACAGCGGGAGTCGATGAGTAAACCTGTATCCCCGGCTCGCTATGTGTATGAAGGCCAAGCGTTACCCTCGACACTATAAAGTTGTGGGGGTTCGAAAATATAACTGATCTACTTACATCTGAAAATAAGTTTCTTAGAGATCTGGTGTCCCTACCTGTTTCTACCCCACTAAACCCATTATGGCAAGACATGGGCAGGCGTCCCTTAAAAGATGTAGTTCGCCTGCGCCCGCTACTCTTCTGGGTACGACTTAGGAGAACCCCGGAGCTCTCTAACTATGCAGCAGTTCTAGACGAACTACTTCTGCTCAATTCAGGGAATAAGATTAAGTGATTGAGCAATCTGAAACAGCTGGTTTTAAAATTAAGTTTGAGGGGCGTGGCTTGGACGGCGGCCAAGATGGCAGCGTAGACCGGGAGCACCGACATCGACCCTCGCCCGCATCACATTTGGGGCAGTTAATTTGCGACTCCGGTCATAATGCAACATGTCTCGTGGACCGGAACATGAGGAGAGCCTAGCGCCCTCATTGTTTCCCGGTTTCGCGGTTTCACACGACGGCTCAGAGAGAGTTCCGTCTTCGCGGCTGCAGCCACCATTTTGTGCGCCGGCCGCGGATTTAAGAGGTGGCCGGCTTATATGCTTATTTACTTCCTCCAATACTCTCTCGCTCAGCTGAAGACGTCTGCTGCACTGACCACTACTGGTGAGCCTCCTTCAGTTGTGAATTGTTTTTGGGGCGCTCTCTCTCGCGTGCTTCATTCCCTGCTGCTTTTGGGCGCCATTTCGCGATTACTGCGCTTCTCCTCACCGCCCAACTGCTTCATTTCTCTGCCTTCCTGCACCACGGCTATGAAACGTTCTCTTGCAATGCTATCCAGCATCTGACTTCACCCTTTTGCTGTGCCATACATTGAAGTATTTCGTCAGGAACTTCTACTTCAAGGGTTGCTTTCAGGGAGTCAAGTCACGCTCATTGCGTACTTCCATACAGTTTCTCTCATACATGACCTTGCCTGGAGGATTGACAATGTAATTTTACGAGCTCTTGGAATGCTGTGTTTGACTGTATTTAATCATGCTGCTTTCCTTCTCCTACACAGTGTCATCATCACTCATTGCATTTTGTCCCAGGGCTCATTTGAGTTGCTCTCTCAATCAGAGATGATTTTCTTCCCGGTCTAATACCGGTTATTGTGCTGCTTGTTTCTCCCTCTTCCGACCATGGCTTCGTGCTGAGACTTTTATCTTTCTTTACCGGAGTGCTTATCATTGATCTCCATGCGCTTTTCCTTGTCAGGAGGATTCCCTACTTCACACTTACTTTTTGTCTTCACTTTCACTACTCTGGCTGGCTTATATGGGGAAACTTCGCACTTTGAAGCTCACCAATTTACCGTAATTACCTGTTGGTTCTGATTCCGACTCACCTACCCAGGAAATGGAAGAAGGCAAACCCTCGAAGTCGGACTCTGCCCATGGGGCTATTCCTAAGGCTCAAAATGGAGGGAAGGTGCAAACTTCCTTGACTTCATCCAAGCGTCTGAAGAAAGATCCGCTTTCCCCTGGGAGTAACTCTTCACCTTCCTCTATGGATCTCATCCTGGAAGAACTGCAGGCCTTCAAGCCAATTATGGAAGCAACCACAAAAAATATGCAGGCCATGCAAGAGAAATGGTCATCTCTGGACTCACGTGTCACGATCTTGGAGCAATCCTCGGATTCTTTACATTCTGCTTGTTCCCGAATCCCTTCAATAGAAGCTGAGATCCTTCTGCTCAGGCGTCAAACAGAGGATTTGGAAAACAGAAATCGCAGGAACAACCTACGCTTATATGGTCTTCCGGAACTCACAGAGGGGTCTAACCCTACCACCTTCTTCCAATCTTTCCTTGCGAAGATCCTAGATGCTCCGGCCTCCGGCTGCTATTCCTGCAGTACACCGACCTCTGGCAGGTCCTTTCAGCCGCCAAGCTCAAAAAGCAGATTATTTGGGAAGGCCACCACCTTTATCTTTCGCAGGATGTCTCCTAGGCCACAGCAGATCGGAGGAAAAAGTTTTTAGACCTACGGCCGCAGTTAAGAGCCCCCAATGCCGGATATGGTCTCTTACAACCTTGTCCCTTCAAGGTCACCTATAAAGACAGAACAACCACGTACGAAGATCCTGCGGCCTTGCAAGCTTTCCTTCGACAGCAGAGTCCAGATGTCATGGATACCTCCAAGCCTGGCTGAGAGGCTTTGTTGTTCATTGCCTTACTGATTTCACTACATTGTGGTTCTGCTTTTCTTCTTTGACGTTGCTTGATCTGTTTTCCTTACCGTTTTTGCTAATATGATTGTTTACCACTCTACTGTCCTTATACTCTATGCATTCCATTTCAGCTCGTGTTTTGTTGTAGACCCTTGAATTTTCCCTAATGTTTCTCTAATTTCTTCAGATATGTCCCTCTTCATCTTCATCCTGATGTCTCCTACTGTTTTCTTATCTTGCCCATTGGATTTATGGTACCAGAGGTTCGAAGTCGGCTCAGGTTGTTGTCGTTGTCATCTCCTGTCACCACCATTCTCATCCCTGTTCTGGGTTTTTCCGTTTTCGTAAGTATGTCTTTCAGTCGTTCGTTTCGGACTTGTACTGTCTCCTTGTTCATTTGTGTCTCTGTCCTCTTTCTCTCCCTCTTACTCTTGAATTCTCTCTTGCTTTTTTCCTGGTCTCTCCTTCTTTCTTCTTTTTTTCTCCCTTCTCGGACTCAGTCTTATCTCTATAACAGTTTTTTCTTCTTTTTCCTTTCATCTTTCTCTCTTCTCTTCCTTTTCCCTCATCTTTTTCTCTTTATCATTATGTTTCCATTTTTCTCAATTTTTTCAATATATTTCTTATGCATTAATAAGCATGTTGCTGTTAGTTATTTCGTTCCGTGTAACGACATGGAACGTTAAGGGATTGAATAATCCCATTAAAAGACAAAGGGGTCTTTCACATTTAGCAAGACTTAAGACTGACGTTTCCCTCCTTCAGGAGACTCACCTCGCTGAGGCGGAGGCTCTAAAACTCAAGCGTTGTTGGGTGGGTCATGTTATTTGCTCTCCTACGTCTACTGGAAAGAATGGTGTTGTAATTTGTTGCATAAAAAGTTAAACGTTTCTTCAATTGCTCATGAATGCGATATTGACGGTCGTTGGGTCATTGTTACATTACTCATAGATAATATTCCTCTCACCCTCCTTAATGTGTATGCCCCCACTGGGATTGACAGATCCTTTTGGCCCTCTATCTCCACCAAACTATCCTCCCTTTCTGGACATTACATACTTCTTGGTGGAGACTGCAATCAGGTTGTTGACCCTTTCCTTGACCGTCACTTAAAAGTTAGTTTTGTTCCCTCTAGAATGCATACCAAATTTGTAAATTATTTTCAAAACAATGCCTTAGTAGATATTTGGAGATTGTGTAATCCAGATGTTAGAGAATACAGCTTCACCCCCTCACCAAACCCAATCCCGTATTGATCATATTTTTCTTCCTACTCTCCGACCACGCTCCTGTTTTTGTAGATCTTGACCTTCTACCGTCCTCTCCCCATGCTGGCAGATGGCGATTCAATAATGCACTGCTTTTAGAACCCACTTTTTGTACCGAATTTACCGCCTTTGTCAAGGAATTTTTTCTATTAAATCACACTCATGACTCCCCTTTTGTTATGGTTTGGGAACCTCTACTGGTCAAACGCTGTTGCTGTTGCTGCCCAGACGAGTAGGAGACCTGCAGAAACCTTCATCTACTGCTGCTTGCCCTCCCGCCTCCCGCCTTGCGTTGCCCGACTCCACTGACATCTGGGAGTACGAGGTGACCGAGAGGAGCGCGGTCGAGGGAACTACATTTCCTAGAAGGCCAAGCGGCGCACGCCGCGTCACCAGCGCGCCTGGAGGCGCTGAAATAGCGCATCACCCCGGTCGAGGGGGGGAACCTCTACTGGTCAAACGCTGTTGCTGTTGCTGCCCAGACGAGTAGGAGACCTGCAGAAACCTTCATCTACTGCTGCTTGCCCTCCCGCCTCCCGCCTCGCGTTGCCCGACTCCACTGACATCTGGGAGTACGAGGTGGCCGAGAGGAGCGCGGTCGAGGGAACTACATTTCCCAGAAGGCCAAGCGGCGCACGCCGCGTCACCAGCGCGCCTGGAGGCGCTGAAATAGCGCATCACCCCCGTCTCGCGGGACGCGAGCGGGACGCCCGGGGCGAAGCCCGGGCAAAGGGCGGGCCGTCTGAGGCCGTCCGAGGTTGGCCAAGGTTGGGTTGGGCCTGGTCTCTTGGCTCGCTGCTCTGGAACTGACGCCTTTGCATATCGACACTTCTTTGCAGATTGCTACGTAAGTTACATTGACTTTGGTTGTTTATAAAGTGTATTATGCCTCCTAAAAAGTTAACCACTCCTAGCAACTCTATTGAGAACTATCTGGTACAAGTAGTTGAAAAAATTAACAACGACAGAAGAGCTTCTTTGGGAATAGACTCATCTACCCAATCTCCCTTTATTGACATCGAGGCTGACGATCCATTTGGCCTTCTAATCAACAATAGCACTAATAGTGCTACGCCTGACTTGTTTCCGGATACTATCACTATACAGCCCAGTGGAACCGTTGCTGGAACTGAAGACCTTAGCGTCAATGAGGTACTGTCTGATATAATTATTAGTCAGGATCATTCTACCTCCCCTCCAGCACCCGTCCCGGGTAAACGGGAATGTCTCAGGTCAGCTAAGAATAAAGTAGCAAACCCCCCGAGGAAACACTCTGAGGAAGAGGAGCATGACCTGACTAATGAGGCGTATGTTACACTTTCAAATGCCCAATTTAATAAACTACTGGCTCTGATGGACACAAAAATCAAAGGTGTGGTCAAACCCCTGGTTAGCAAAATAGATAAGTTAACTTCTGAGGTTAACAGACTGGAAGGTCTATTACAAAAAACCATGGGTGAGATAGGGAAACTTCCGGAAAATGTCTCTGCAAAGATAGAGGAATCTTTAAACAAATCAGTAACTACAGCTATTAGTGGTCTCATCCCTGCCCCTGTATCAAACCCCCTAATGGCAAGTAACAGTACTCTACCTGGTGATTCCCATATTACCTCGATCCCTGCTCCTGCTGTTGAAGACCCATTTACTGAAAAAGGAACTTTCGAGCTTGTGGTTGAAGCATCCCCATTGGTACTTGTCCTTGCCAATGTTCCTCCCTTGGCTCAAGGTGAGCGGGAAACAACATCTTCTCTAAGAAACAAATCCTTATCATGGTTAACCACCAACATGGTAATTACTCCTTGGGGAAAGCAGCAACTCTCTGAAAAGCTCGTCAAAGCAAGAAGGGTACAGTGGATCGGGGACAGGGTGAAAAAATTCAAAGGGGAGTGTGTCGTCCTCCATTTCTCTGACCCTGGGGTCTTGCCTAACATCTTACCAAATATCTTACCACCACAAAGGCGAACAACTTCAATCGTTCCATTGACTTTGGACTTCTTCTATCCTAGAAAGGGAAGTGGACCAAACTCAAGTATTTTAAGAACCAAATGGAACATTGTGACTAAGAGGGGGAGAAAGGATGTCGCTTCAGTGGACTGGGGTTTGGGGTTGGAAAATCGTTTTTCCGCATTGTCTAACTGAAGCGATTGCGATTGACAACCATCCACCTGTAATTCTGTTACCGTGCCTCTTTGTGCCAAAAGTACACCTGATTTAGCCTGTAATCTAACAACAACTAGCCCTCTGGGGCTTCTGACTGTCGATTTACCTGGGCTATCTAATGTTATAATCAAAAACCAGGCTACTGGGGGTAGGACGTCAAACAAGCATATTACAAACCCCGGTACTCTTATGACACCTATTTCAGGGAATCTTTTGTCATGGAATGTGGCCGGAATATCTTCCAAAATGGACAGCGCTGATTGGTTTGAATTTATTAACAAGTATGACCTCTGTATCTTTCAAGAGACTTGGGCGTGTGAGCCTACTTTTGCATTGGGGTATGTAAATTTTCATGTTCCTGCTATTAAGGGCCCTAAAGGGCGGCCGATGGGGGGCCTTACCATATGGGTTAGGCAGTCTTTAAAAATTGCTGTAAAATGTGTGGAACTTGACCAAAAAGATATCCAGCTTATCAGATTGACCAGTGATTTACCCATCTCCGTGGATATTTATAATATCTATGCTAGAGGTGGCAGCAAAGGTAGATCCGAGGTTCTTATGTGCCTTTTGACATTTCTTGAGACCCAATCTGCAGGAAAAAACATTCTAATTGCAGGTGATTTGAATCGGACATTCGAACCTCTCATCACTGGTGATTCTCCTCTGGGATCGGAGGAAGATAAGCTTTGGGACATTCCCACACTAGAGTCCCCCCCGATAACTCGGTGGACGGCTGACATCCTAGGTCTAAACGCTATGTGCTTGGAGCATGGGCTACGAGCCCTGAACGGCCGAACCCAATCAGACCGTGTTCCCGCCATGACGTTTAATAACGGGCGAAGCAAAAGTCGCATTGACTACGTCATCTGTAGTATATCGATATGGTCATCTCTCAGTGACATGGTAGTTACAGCCAGGATAGAAAGCGACCACGACCCGCTATGCGTCTCACATAATTGGTGGACACCTAACGTAATTACTCCAAACCCTTGTGACCTACTTGTGCCCCCAACGATTAGGCCATCCAATAACATGCGTAGGTTAAGATGGTCTGGTGTTAAGACTGACCAGCAGGCCCTGGAAAAGATAGGAGCAGCGGCAGACAAGGCCATTTTGGCCCTGGAAAATATTACTGCTTATGTACAAGGACATGAAGATGTTAACATAGTTCATACGACTCTCTTCAATGAAGTCAAAAACTTCTTCTTAAAACCCGCACAAAATAATAGGGCTTGTCCATTTAAACCAGCAAAGTGGTACAATAAAGATTGCAGGGCAGCAAGATTTAAATTAGGAGCTGCAATCAAAAGCAATAAATTGAGTGAGATTCGGTCTGCCAGGAAGCACTATAAAAACTGTATTGCCAGGGCAAAAAGAGACTGGGACGAAGACCACTGGCAGAAACTGAGATGTGCTAGTGAAAGTAAAAATTCTAGACAATTTTGGCATATTGTCAAATGGGGCCATGATAGATCTCCAGAGCCTCCCAACAATAATGTCACTCATGATGCTTGGGTTAAATTCTTCAGCGAGCAGTACTCTTCCAGAGATCAGCCTGTTAGCAACTCTAGCCTAACATATCTGTTCGCAGATGAAGATATTTTTATGCTAAGCGAGGTCCTGATTGCCCTGAAATCTGTGCATAGGGGCCGTGCCCCGGGTAACGACGGAGTTCCGGCGGATGTCTTCTTAGATGACACCGACAGGTGGAGCAAGTACATTTGCCTTTTACTAAACCATATAACCAGGGGTGCTGAAATCCCGGTATCCTGGCGGGGTGCTGTCATTATCCCAGTATATAAAAAGGGGGATCGTGCCCAACCCTGTAATTACCGCCCAATCAGCCTAATAGACACGGTCCAAAAAGTGGTAGGACGTGTAATCATTGATAATCTGCTTGATTGGGGTGAGGAGCAGAACGTCCTATCCCCTTTTCAGGCTGGGTTTCGCAGAGCAACTAGCACTGTGGACCAGGTCTTCCGCTTCCAACTGATACAATGGCGGACAGTGGTCCTGGGCGGATGCAGTCTCTACGCAGCTTTTGTTGACCTACGGGCTGCATTCGACCTGGTGCCGAGGGCAAAATTGTGGGAGGTGTTGGCAGCTCTGGGGGTCCCGATGACTATTTTAACCTTGATCATGAGACTCCATGAGGGCACTTATGCTAAGATCCAATGGGGTGGCTACGGCAACGATACTATTGACTTCCCTGTCGAGCGTGGGGTTCGACAGGGTTGTTCAATGGCACCGACATTGTTTACTCTTTTTATAAACGGAATTGTTCCCCGTATGCAAGCTGAGCCCGTAGATGCTCCCTCACTCGCTGGTGCAAAAGTTCCTATTTTAATGTTCGCAGACGACACCTTCATTTTATCCAAATCCCCTAGCGGTCTGCAAAAGGCATTGGTAATTTTTGACAAATTTTGTAGTGATCATGGCTTGGAGGTAAACGCAGCTAAAACAAAACTCATGGTTTTTAATCCTTCTAGGAATTTCAAATCCAAAATAACCATGAGTGGGCGCTGCCTTGAAGTAGTGAATTCTTTTACTTATCTGGGGATACATATCTCAAATGACAACAGATGGAACCACCACTTAAATCTGGCAGTATTAAGACACAAACAACTGGCTGGTACCATCATTAAGGAGCACATGAAATCCTTAACTAAACCAATCAAACCGCCATTAATCATATATGAGGCTAAAGCAATAGGGTCTGCACTGTATGGGGCAGAGCTGTGGGGGCAAGAAAACCTCCAGGAGCTACAGAGGTCAGAGAACAGCTTCCTCCGAAAACTAACTGGCACCCCACAGAGCAGCCCCCTTTTGCCACTCAGATATGACCTTGGCAGGAAGGAAATCTCGGCTATGTGTAAACTTTGACCGATATTATATTGGCGTAGAATTTGGACCACCCCCGAGTTGTCACAATATGCAGAAGGATTTGCTGATGTGATCAAAGCAGATCGATTTCATAAAATCAAATGGTTTAGATCATTAAGAACAGCATTAAGTGAACTAGGGTTAAGCGAATTGTGGTCTGATCCAACCGGGTCATCCTTTCCATCTAAGTTGTTTATAAAAAACCTTTATTGGGAACAGGTTGAAAATAAGAGTCTCCTTAACAATAATAATGGGTCTATGACGACTGCCTTCCTTGAAGCTAAACTGTTTCCAATGTTTGAAATCTACTGGGATATTATAACCAAACCCATGGACAGGAAACTGTTTTTCCAAATGAGGGCTGGCTCTCTACCTCTTGGTAATTTAACATCTAAATGGAGAAATGGAGGTCCAGCTACTTGTCCAGTTTGTGGGGAAGGTAAAGAGACGCTGGGTCACTTCTTGTTTGTCTGTCATGTATATTCTGTTCCTAGACGTGTTTGGTTGGCCCCCATGTGTAGAAATTTGGGTACTAAAAGCAGCATGGTAGCTCTACGCATTGTTAAAACTACCTCCTTAATTTGGATTATCATAGCGACTGCTAAGTACTTGGGTTGGGCGTGGGTAACTAGGCAGAGATTGCTAGTAGGGTGACTACTCTCTGCCTAGCTGATCAGAGACTGCTAGTTTATCTATTCTCTGTTCCCATGCCAGGTGTCTATCTGTCGAAAAAAATGTTATATTAATTTTTAACTATGAAATAGGATTGCTTTTAAATATGACCTTTATTATATGAACTTTGCACCTTGATGGTAAATAACTGGATTTAATGTTATTTTAAACCCTTTTTTAAATGTGTATTGTGCTTAAAGTCATGTCTGACTTTGTAATTTAATTGTATTTTATTATGTGTTTGTTTGTCTGCTTTTATGAGTAAACACTCGAATAAAGCACTTTTGAATTGAATTGGATTCTTTTAAAGCTGCCTCTAGGGGTTTTATTATTAATTTTGTAGCTCGGCGGAAGAAGCTTCGAGAGGCCAAGTCGGAGAAAATTCTATCTAATATTAAAGCTTTAGAATTTGCCTAATATGCTTCTAAATCTGAATCCTCTCTTAAAACACTTATTGAAGCGAAAATCTCATTTAACAAATTCACTACTGACGCTGCTTCTAATGTCTTGCTAAAATGCAAATTCCAGATATTATGGAGGTAAGAACAAAATGGGGAAGCTTCTGGCCAACTACTTAAAGATTCAGAAGGAATGTACAAAGATTCAATCTATTAAGACTTCTTTTGGAGAATCCACATTTGAGGAGAAAGACATTCTCACTGAGTTTGTCAAGTTTTACGATATTCTTTATACTCCAGAACAGGTTCCGAAGCCTGATGATCTCCTCTCTTACTTTCACTCTCTTTCATCTCCTTCGGTTTCCCATGTTGATTTTCACTCCCTGGAACAGGACATGTCACTTTCTGAAATCTCCCATGCCGTTTCTAAACTCCGCCATGGTAAATCTCCAGGTCCTGACGGATTTACTATAGAATTCTATAGCCATTTTGCTTCTCTCCTTCTTCCTAAACTTTTACTCCTATTTCAAACTTTCCTGGGAGCAGGTTCCTCTAGCGGTTCTTTTCAACAGGCTTTAATTTGTTTAATTCCCAAAGAGGATAAGAATCACTCCTTATGCAAAAACTATAGATCTATATCTTTGGTCAACACTGTTTATAAAATTCTAGCAAAGATATTAGCTTTACGCATGGACCCTCTCTTACCGGATCTAATTGGTCCTGAACAATCTGGTTTTTTCAAGGGACGCCTCTCCTCCGATAACTCTAGAGTCTTCCTTAACATACTTAGTAAAGCTTCTTCTTTGACCCTTCCTTTCGCAGCTATCTCTTTAGATGCGGAGA
This sequence comes from Lissotriton vulgaris, assembly GCF_964263255.1. Lineage (NCBI taxonomy): Eukaryota > Metazoa > Chordata > Amphibia > Caudata > Salamandridae > Lissotriton > Lissotriton vulgaris. The sequence continues at coordinate 78,930 of NW_028248921.1, forward strand.
AAAACTTTGATAGGATTGGGTGGGATTTTTTGTTTCAGGCTTTGCATTGGATTGGCATCCCTTCCAAATTCATTTCTATTGTTTCTTTACTTTATTCCGATCCCCAAGCCTCTATATTTGTTAACGGGATGTCCTCAGACTATTTCTCTTTACATAGGGGGGTTCGGCAGGGTTGCCCATTATCTCCCTTACGTTTTGTTTTAGCCTTGGAACCCTTCCTTACTAAAATCCGACTAGATAACAGTATCTCTGGTTTTCAATTCGGTTTCCATCAAGTCAAACTCTCAGTTTATGTTGATGATATTTTAATTTACTGCTCTGATCCTATTACCTCTATTCCCTCCTTTCTTCAGCAAGTCTCTTCCTTCTCTGCAGTTTCTGGTTACCTCTTGAATGCCGACAAGTGTGAAATTTTGCCTCTGAATCTACTTTGCCAGAAACATCTCTTTTCTCAAACAGGCTTCTCATGGCAACCATCTAAAATCAAATACCTGAGGGTTTGGTTTGCTCCTCTTTTATCTAATACTCTTAAAATAAACTTCGATTATATTTACAAGAAAATGGACACAGCTATTACTCATTGGCATCCGCTCTTTTTGTCCTGGTGGGGCCGTCTCAACTCTATAAAGATGATGCTGTCCCCCCTGCTTCTCTATACTATTTCCATGCTTCCTCTGCATATTCCTCTTTCTTTCTTCAAAAAAATTGATTCTTTACTACTGAAATTGCTTTGGAACTGTAAACGTCCTCGCATAGCCCTTGCCTCCTTGCGAAAGGATAAAGCTCATTCTGGAGTACGTTTTCCTAATTTTAAAGAATATCACCGAGCCTTTTCTTTGAAGCAATCAATTCGTTGGTTTTCTTCTAATCTCCCTCATTATCCTCCTGTCTGGCTGAGTATGGAATCTTATTTTATTTTTCCATTTACCTTTCGCAAATTCTTGTCCTTTACATCTTCCTTAGCTCGTCTTCGCACAACTGTTATCTTGCACTCTCGTAATCTTCTTCTTCCCTATATGTCTTCATCTTATCCCTCCCTCCTTTAAATCCATGAACAACCAATCTGGAACAATTCTCTTTTCAAAATTTGTAATCGTACCATTTTTTGGAAAACTTGGCATTCTCGAGGAATATGTTGGATTTCTCAACTCATCTCTCAGGTTACACCTCTCTCCTTCCAGGAACTTCAATCCCTCTTCTCATTGCCCACCTCTGCTAGGTCACAATACAATGCCCTTTATCCGGTCTTGATATCCTATCTTCGCTCCCTACCACCTTCCAAACATGTTTCTCTAGACCGTAGACCCACTTCCCTATTATTAGATGCTTCTCCTTCTGCATCTGCTCTTTACAACTCATTCCGTTTTACCAACGACAGACTGAAATCTCGTATCGAAACTGCTTGAGAATCAGATTTTTCTAAAAATTTGCCTGTACTCCTTTGGGATAAAATTTGGACTAAGCTTCATAGGACCTCTAGAGCTGCTAATATCATCCAAACTTTATATTTCATTTATCACAGAACTTTATTCACTCCACTTGCTTTGTCCCGTTTTTCACCAGAAACTTCCTCTACCTGCTGATCCTGCCCTTGCCCCTCTGCTGATCTCAAACATATGTTGTTTGATTGCCCTCCTACCTCCCAGTTTTGGCAGTCAGTTTGGAAGCAAATACAAAATATTTTCCTGTTCCAGGTCGCGTTTTCCCTCTCACAAGACATCTAACATGGGCTTCGATTGGAATTCCACAGAGCATATTATCAAGCCCATTATCGCCGCTTTATCGGCCGTTTTCGGCCGATAAAGCGGCGATAATTTTAGCGCACAGGCTTGATAATATGCCCCTCTGTTTCCATTCACCCAAAAAAACTTCAGAAAAATTACTTCTATTAATTACTCTTCTCCACTCTCTTTTGCTCTTCATTAAATGGATTGGCTTATCTAGTGATCAAATTCTATTGATTAATAAAACAAAAAGTATTTTTTAAATTCAAAAGCGTTCTCAACTACCTTTTCAATACATTTCCTCTTCTTATAAAATGTGGTTTTCTTCTTACAATTCTTTATTAACTTAGTCAAATTCAACAAAATTCTATTATAAAACATCTTCTTCCTTATTTCCTGATATTGCTTTTTCCTCCTTTTACTATATACATTTTTTTCACCAGTTTTTCCATGGTTCTTGTCTTTTCTCTTAGTTGCAGAAATAGTCACAGTTTTTTTTACTTTGCGCACACTACTTTTAATGGTTGACAATCTTCACAGAAAAGTCTTAGTTTTCTTACCAGGACTTTTTTCTTTTTGTTAACACATTTTTCTTCAGGTAAATGTTGTAGATGAGTTCTCTTTAAATAAACTGCTTTCTTTCGTCCTTTCTTCTTTTCTATTTTAGAAGGCATGATGATTTTTTTCAGTGATGATCAAAAGAATCTATTATAAAAAATGTATATCACTTAAGAAAAATAAATATATCAAATACGCTATTATATTACTTATAAAAAGAGAGGAGATATTATGACAACAAACATAAGAGTATGAAAATAGAAGGACTTGCAACAAGAGAAAGAGTACTATGAGACAACAGGAAATATAAATAGAAAAGAGGATATAAGCAGACACTGTAGTATAAGGGGATAAATAGAGTATGAAAAGACTGGAAAATATGAAGAGATAATAAGCAGTATGAGGAGAAAGGTGGCAGTATGAGGAGAGAAGGGAGAGTATAAGAAGAAGGACATAGAGTATGAGGAGACAGGGGAGCAGTATAAAAAGAGGTTAGACAAGGGAGTATAAAAAGAAGTGGGACTATTAGGAGACAGACGAGACAATGAGGACAGAGAGACACTAAGGGGCCCATTAGGATTGCGGGCGGTACCCACCGCCAGCCTGGTGGTACCCACCCGCCAACCCAACCTGAATGACCCCCCGCTATATTAGCATGGCTGGGTGGTCCTCAGCGGTTGAAAAGACCGTCCACCGCTTTTCCGCCCCGGTTGCCTTGCAACCGGTGCGGAAAGGGTTTAACATGGTGGCGGTGTCTAATAGACACCGCCAGCCATATCATGATGGGTCTCTGCATATGCCTTTCCGTATTAGCGATGCCACCACAGAAAGGCAAGCAGTCTTTACTGCGGGGGCCCCCTGCGGGACCCCGGAGTGAAGGTGTAATCCACCAGCATTTGCATACACAAACTGCCGCTTTGTGTATGCAAATGCATACATGCATTTTAAGCATTGTGGCGGGCGATCCTGAGAGCACTACCCGCCACAATGTTAAAAATGAGGGATGCACCCACCACTGTGGCGGGCACATCCCAAGGACCCCCACGAGACCCCTGCCCTTATGGCGGGCAGTCCCAACTACCGTGAGGATGGTGGGCGGACTAAGTCCGCCCACCATCTTAATGACCCCCTAAGAGTACAGAAGGTATTATGACAACAAGCAGCAGTATAAGGAAATACAAGTGAAAATACAGAAAGAGGGAAAATATCACAATAGAGGAGACAGTATAAGCAGAAAGAGGTAGACTATGAGGAAAGACTGCGGAGATTATGGAAAATATTCAAATACAATTCCTTAATTTACACAGATGCTCGGTGTGAGTCTAGACAAATTATTTAAAACCATACATTTTACCAAAACACATTTACCACACTAAAAAGTTTAAGTGATTGAAAACATTCTATATATATGACCACTACATTTCAGTAGACAATCCGGACTCATTTTGCAAATACATTTCCAATTTGCTGCATTATATTTTTGCCAACATTACATCCAAAAATGAGACACAATAGAACAAGAAAGAGGCCCAAGGGGCTTGTTAATCTGCCCAAGAATGTATGCAGCAGTCTATGTATACTGACTGGAGAATTATTAAAAGAGACATATGATGAGAGAGAGAGGAATAAGAGGTCAGAGGAGAGACTATAAAAAGAAGAGGGACTATTAGGAGACAGAAGGAGACAATAAGAACAGAGGGGAACTAAAAGTACAGGAGGGAGTATGAGAAGAAGTGGCACTGTGAAGAAAGACAAATTAAAATAAAGAAATAAAGGAAAATATCAGAACAGAGGGGACACTATAAGCAGAGAGGTAGACTGTGAGAGACAGTAGAGATTATGGAAAAAGGTGCAAGTGTAATTCTTTAATTTACACAGACGCTTGGTGTGATTCTAGACAAAAAATGTTAAACCATACATTTCACCAAAACACATTTACCACAGTAAAAAATTTTAGTGACTAAACACATTCCATGTATTTGACCACTACATTTCAGTAGACAATCCTGACTCCTTTTCCAAATACATTTCCAATTTGCACCATTATTTTTTTGCCAAAATTACATCCAAACATGAGACACAATAGAAAAAGAAAGAGGTCCAATGGGCTTGTAAATCTGCCCAACAGTGTATGCAGCAGTCTATGTATACTGACTGGAAAATTATTAAGAGAGAGATATGATGAGAGAGGGAAGATTAAGAGGTCAGAGGAGAGACTATAAAAAGAAGGGGCACTATTAGGAGACAGAAGGACACAATAAGGACAGAGGGGGACTAAAAGGACAGGAGGGAGTATGAGAAGGACTGGCAGCATGAAGAAAGACACATTAAAATAAGGAAATAAAGGAAAATATCAGAACAGAGGGAACCCTATAAGCAGAGAGAGTGATAGACTGTGAGAGATACAGCGGAGATTATAGAAAAAGTGTAAATCTTTAATTTTCACAGACGCTCAGTGTGATTCTAGACAACATTTTTTAAACCATACATTTCACCAAAACACATTTACCACACTAAAACATTTTAGTGACTAAACACATTCCATGTATATGACCACTACATTTCAATAGACAATCTTTACTCATTTTGCAAATACATTTCCAATTTGCACCATTATTTTTTTGCCAACATTACATCCAAAATGAGAGACAATAGAACAAGAAAGAGGCCCAAGGGGTGTGTAAATCTGCCCAAGAGTATGTGCAGCAGTCTATGTATACTGACTACAAAATTGAAGATTTAGAACACAAGCCTAATTCTACAGACGCAACACTGTTAAAAATTCTACAACTAAAAAAGTGACTGCACACATTCTACATTTTTTAGTACTGCACTTTATTGCACAAAGGTGACTAACTAAACACATTAACTTACCAAATGATTTTATCACAATAGTTATCCAAATGCAGAGAAACTCAGAATATCGTTCTACAAACTTTACAGGAATAAACATATTACTCTTACTAAAAATAAAATGCAACACATACAGTCCCTTACAAGTAATCAACTCACCTTTCAAAGATTTAGAAGAATGCCACTCACACAGCAGATAGCCTTACACATAATCGCCCTGCTTCAGTGCGTGCAGCAGAAACAAACAAATGGCACATTTTCCCTCTCAGTTTACACATATATACACATTAATAACAAAAATTAAATTCCTTCAAACAATAATTCAAAACCAAAGACACATTTCCATTGGTTCCACATTTCAAACCTTTCCAACTGCCATAACTTTGCACCCTACCCCCAGCAGATCATGCAAAAGTTATCTGTCAACAGAGGTCAAAAGTTCAGCACTCTATAAAACACTGCTGCTCAACAAGTTTAGACTATGCATAATTACTTACATATAAGTACCAATAAATAGAAAAGCTATACTTAGAACCAACCAACACATAAACACATAAACTTGATACATATTTGTAAAATATATTTTTTGTGTTGAATTTTTCTTGCTGAGGTACGCTCATGGGACGACTTACAGACTTTGCGCCGTACGTTGTACATACAAGCATGATAGGCGTACGGTAAATCTATCAACAAAAAAAAATAGCGTCTATTACTAATTTTTAATGATCCCCGGGAATATAATGTTAGGGACCATGGGGGGAGCTCCAATGCCCCCACGGTCCCAGCCGGCTCTCCACGTCCTTTGAGCGCCGCCATTGCTTTTCGTCGGAGAGAGCAGCTAACATGCTGCTCTCTCTGACAAAAAACAGTTTGCTATGGTAGGGCTCCCGCCCTACCATAGCAAACAGCAGTGTCCCGGGGGTAGGCACCCCGGGACACTGCCGGAGCCGGCCCTGGGGAGGTGGCGGTCCCCAGGGCCACCACAAGGCTCCAGGAGGGTGGTCATGTGGCCCCCCTCCCAACATTGAAAAGCCACAGGGGGTGCTGGTCCCTGGGGCTGGGGGGTCCCTATATTCAATATTACAGCCCTGGTGAGGTGGCGGTCCCTGCGGCTGCGGGGGGGGCCGTAAGCTCCCCGCATCTTTAATAACAAAGCCCCGGGGTGGCGGTCCCAGGGGCTTAGAGGGGCCTTAGAGGCCCCGCAAGCATAATTACTTTGCCCCAGGGGGTGGAATTGGACCCCCCACACTTTTTCCATAATGCCCCCGGGCATTATTTTCCATAATGCCCCCGGGATTTGGTCCCCCGGGGGCTATTTATTTTTTTACTCACAACGTACACGTACCTAGATGATGTCATCAGTGATGTCATTTGAGATGTCATCAGTGATGTCATGAGTGATGTCACTGTCCATGTCATAAGTCATGTAATATGTGACGTCATCAGCAGTGCATTGCAGGCGCGCAAGTTATAGTTAGCTGAACTAACATGTGTGAAACCTATGGTTTTTTTTAAGTGAATTTCAAAGGTTTTTTAAATGCTAATTCCTAACTATAACGTGGCTGAAACCTATGTTTTTTCAGTGAATTTCAAAGGTTTTTTAAATGATAATTCCTAACTATAACATGTGTGAAACCTACGTTTTTTTCAGTGAATTTCAAAGGTTTTGAAAATGATAATTATTAAATGTATTAATTATTATATTTCTATATTTATATACTAATTTGTTGCATTTTTAATATAAATACTTATATTTATTTTATTTTTTAAATTATATTTCATATTCTTATTGTAAAATAAAAACAAAACTACATTGCAAATAATTTTTTTGATTAATTTTTTTCCAATATTTTAAAATTGAATTCTATATAATTCTTTTTTCATAGTTTGGTAATTGTACCGTACGCGTACGGTAACGGAATTACTACACATTCATTCTGAGAAACTTTTATACACTAACATAGAAATATACTTCTTTCTTTGACCAGTGAATGTAGTTCTAAAAAGAACTGTTTTTTGTGTGTTTCTAGTCTAGGACACCAATGCTCCTGAATCCTGAGTCTTATCAGGTCGATAGACTGATAATACAAAAGTTTATCGCAATACATTTTAAATTTTAACTTCACCAAAGTCACGATCAATTTGTGGGTGTGGACTGTTTGCTGAAAATGATGCTGCAGCAGTTGATGTGCTTGGTGCAGTAGCAGGTGGGCTGTCCTGCAACCTCTGTCTTGCAGCTCGAGCAAAGTTGTTAGGGTGCAAGTTCTTCCCGTGTCGCACCATATTTGCTGTGCCAAAGGAGTATTTTTTAGATGGATCACCCCTTGAAAGAGTTGTTTGGAATATTTAACAGGTTACTTTTGGAGCATTAACCTTTTTTTGCCCTTCTGGAAAAGTTAAAAACTTCCAGATTAGAGATTCTTTCCTCTTTTTTGGAGGTTCTTCAGGAATTAAATGTCCCTCTGAAGAATGGCTTACCTAAGTATGTACATTAAATACATAAATATATGTTTTGAAAGAACTTGAAACATTGACGCCTTTCGGAAACAGTACACTGTACGTGACTTCACACAAAAGCTTTGATGCAACGCGGAACGTCAAAGCATATTCGTACCGTATTCGCGGGTACGCTGAATATGATTAGCAGTACAAAGTATGGTGCGATCACCCTCTCAATGACAAATCAGAGCACAGGGCGGGCTAACGAGATTGATTAGAAGTGGTCACTCATTGGAGAGCCGATTCTGGGCCAGCCTCTGCGCACATGATAACCTCGCCCGTCTCTCTCTGCTGTTAATTGTTGCTGCACACACTCACACTTGCACATGCGTGGTGCACACCCGTCCACACTCCCCAGATGCCACCACCTAGGATGCTTGCTATCACTAAGCCTGGAAAGCAATACATTAACCAATGTGAGGTCCCCTAGGGACATCATTCTTGTAGAGTGTGAAAACGCTACCAATGACGGCCCTGGGCTTGGTTTGGTCAGCCTTCACGGTTCCCATATAATGTGGGCACTGACTTAACCACGCTCTCTTTTGCCTACCTGTGCTGGGATGACAGACACACTGTCGTGGTCAATTTTACTATGAACCGTTTGGTCAAGCGGATGAGGACTCGTCACACTTGATGTGGTGTCACTGTTGCTGCAGCGCAGCCAAAACACCATAGGCGCGGAGGCGGCAGCGCCTGCACGCAGCCCACCCCAGGCCCAGCCAAAGCTCCAACCTTTGAAGACAAGACAAGAGACGAAAGAAGCAAAGGTAGGAGAAGCTGTCACAACATCAGCCTCTACTGTAAATTGTACCTGCATGATAGTATTTTTTTAACTGCGTCACGTGGCCCTCCCAGCTCTGATTTGGTTTACTTGTGCTTCATCCTATTCGCTCCCTCCTAATCCTCCCGTGACTTTTACTATTTATTGTTACCTCACGTGGCTTTCCCAGGCTTCTATTCTTATTGATCCTTTTTGGATGATTCTACTATTTAATTCCTTTTGCGTCACGGGACCCGGCTAGGCCTCTCTTTAATAATTTATGCATGCATGAATTTCTATGTCGTATTTTTGAAGTTTTTTTCCACGCTTTTTGCTTTTTGGTGGAGGGAGAAACCTTTATCGGGGCAGGAGCATGAGATCGGATTGCTGGCTTCGCAGAGACATCCCCTGGAAGAAGGCATATTAATTGCCAAAATGCATTGGGAAAGTTAAAATGTTTACTCATGAACTAAAGTGAAAAAATATGAACTTTACATCCATGTGATGACAACATGATGGAATAAAAAATCAAGTTTCAAATAGATAAACCATTCTGCAGATTCATTAATAACCCTCTAACAGCCTTCCATATAGAAGGATTCATTGGAGCCCGGGGGACACACCCCATATCGATGGGGGTGCAACCAACAGAAGTATTTTTGAAGTGTGTCACGTGCTTTCGTGTCTGTCTTAGAAATTTTACGTGCTTGATGGTATTTTTTTCCTGCGTCACGTGGCCCTCCCAGCTCTGTTTTGCTTTATTTTTGTGGGGTACATCCTTTGTGGTTCATCGTATTTGCTCCCTCCTAATTCTCCCATGACTTTTAATATTTATTACTGCCTCACGTGACCTTTCAAGGCCTCTATTCTTATTGATCGTACTTGCATGTTCCTATTATTTAATTCCTTCTGCGTCATGGGGCCCTCCTATGCCTTTCTTTAATAAATTGTGTGTGCATGAATTTCTGGGTCATGTTTTTGAAGTGTGTTACGTGCTTCCGTGTCAATTCTTAAAAAAATGTACGTGCTTGATGGTATTTTTTCCTGCGTCACGTGGCCCTCCCAGCTCTGTTTTTCTTTATTTTTGTGGGTTACGTGCTTTGTGGTTCAACGTATTAGCTCCCTCCTAATTCTCCCATGACTTTTAATATTTATTACTACCTCACTTGGCCTTCCCAGGCCTCTATGCTTATTGATCGTACTTGCATGATCCTATTCCTTTTGGGTCACGGGCCCTCCTATGCCTTTCTTATACATTTTACGTGCTTGATGGTATTTTTTGTGCGTCACGTGGCCCTTCCAGCTCTGTTTTGCTTTTTTTTTTGCCCATGAATTTTAATATTTATTACTGCCTCACATGGCCTTCCCAGGCCTGTTTTCTTATATATTGTGCTTTCATAAATATATATGTTGCATTTTTGTGCTACGCCACGTCCTTTGTGTTTCAACATACATACTCTCTCCTAATCATCATATTTGCTCCCTTTTAATCCTCCACTGACGTTTAACATTTCTTGCTTCCTCACGTGACCTATAGTTGTTTTTTTAGGGGCTCTAGCTGGCCTACAAAAGTTTTGCCTCCTCAGACCAGCATAGTTTTAATTCATAATAATTGTTGGATTTATAACCTTGACGGTGTTGTATTGGCCCTTTATTTAGCTTAGGTTCCCTAACCATTTTTCCATCTTTCGTACATCTTTTTATGACATGCTTTCGCCAAAATACATGTTTTGGACACTTCACCACTTCAAGATCAGTCTTTAAGTGCAATTGCTTCCTTTTGAAAGTGTAATGGTAATTGTTTGTCCATGATTAAAATGTTAGTCTTGATAGTTATGTATACTATGCATACCAAGGCTGCTCATGTAAATGCTACTACTGGGCCTACAGCAGTAATTGTGCCACCCATGCAAGTAACTCTAAATATAACAATCAAGCCTATCACTGCAGGGCCAGAGCGCCCTTTGTAAAACTGTCATGTTTTCAAACTGTATCCATTTGACAGGCCTTACCTCTGTATTTGTGTGGACTGTACTCTATATCCCTCGCTTAAACTTTCTGCACACGACATATTTTTCAAACTACATTAATATAAGAAAGGTATTTCTGTTGAACTTTTTGTGTTTGACAAACATTTTGTGGTAGGCTGTTAAACTAATTTCTTCTTTAAGAAATGTTACTTTTTCAAAATTAATTTGCAGGAAGCATAACCAGTGATAATTCACCAGCACCTTTACCATCTTCAGGACCTGTTCCATCTTCAGGACCTGTTCCATCTTCAGGACCTTTTCCATCTTCAGGACCTGTTCCATCTTCAGCACCTGTACCAGGTACACCACGTTCTGCTACATGTAAATTGTGTATACTATGGCTAATAGCGTATGATGTACATGTTGGTTACTCTTTAGAAGCTCATGTGCTTTCATATATTTTTACAAGTAATTGATGCCTTCCTCTCAAAAATATGTCTCTCAACACAAAATATATGTATATTTTCATACCTATTACAGTTACTTATCTTTATGTAATAATTTCCCATCGATGTGTGTACTGAAATTCTCTTCTCTGAAACCTATGATTGCTTTAACATTCAGTTTCGACTTTTGCTCAACATATACATTTGTTATTATGTTTTCAGTTTGCAGAATGCTACCCAACTTAGCAGCCAGTTGCCCAGATTTTTACTAATGTAATATTTCTGGGGAATTATGGACTGAAAATTGCAATGAACCTAATGTAGTCATCACGTTTGACTTTAACATTTCAATGATAAATAAGGTCTCACACTCTAGTGTTGTCCTGAACATTGGTTTCTTCTTTATTTAGTTTTTTCATACAAGATCTTTCATAGATAAAGATATATCATTACTTTTTAACATAGTATAGTAAGATATTGTCATTATAGTTGTGAATTTCCAATATTGTTGGTAGTGAAGCCATTTGAATATGTTTGCAACAGTTGTAACTGTCTCTAATCCTGGATCTGAAAACACCTAGACTCATGCATAATATATTGCAAACTAAGTCTTTAATTGTTAGGATTGCTGATATGATGTCCTAATGTACATCTTTTTTTACATTTAGAGTCTGTTGAAATGTACTGTGGTTTCTGCAAACAAGATACTTCAATAACATACGTGCAAACGTTAATGGTAAGTACCCTCAATGAGTGCAAATGCAGAATATCAAAACTAAGTGATATAAGTCTTTGGAGTCTTTAGAACGCATTAAGTCTCCAGTTCACATTTGTCTGATACAGGGTGTATATTAGTATGACTCAGATAACTGAGGCATTTGCAAGGGTCTTTTTAGAGTTACGTCCACCATGTTGGAAAGCTGGCTATGCACCCTTCCAAGTTATGGAGTCATTACCACGTTTCCACTAAGTGTTGAGAGATCACTATGTTTACCATGTAAATACATATAAAGTTTTCATTTCAAAAAGCTCTTGACCTTTAAACAATGCAATGTTAATAACAAGTTACTTTTCACTATCTACCCAACAGGCCCAATGTTTCGAATGCAGCAGATGACTCCACCTTGAATGTATAAAACCAAATGTAAATTCTACTTACCTTTTACTGGTTAGATATGTACAAAATGTAGGTTTTTAAGTAACATATGATCGCATGCAAGATGTTTAATTAGATATTTGCACACTCCTGCAATCTAGTATTGTGTCTGGATTATCATAAAAAGTAATGTTGAGACACACTTCTTTCAGCTGTCATGATTTTCACAATCCTTTTAGAGTTGGACCAGACTTCCTCCAACATTCCTACTTAATTTTCCTTTTGAAATTGAGCAATTATTTTGTTTAGGTGTTGAAATATAAATTTAAATCTTCCTCCTCCTTGAAGGTCAACAAGCAATACCGCTCCTCTACATATTATTGTTCAATAGTAGTCTAAAAAGTAGTGGTAATTCCACTATCACTAAGGTAGACATCTGACAATAGAATCTTTGATATAGTTACACCACTATTACATGGTCATAATCCAAAAGGTATGTTTAGACTCAACAAAAAGAACAATTATGCACTTTTGATGCTGGACAGTATTGCTTCTAAACACCCTTTCACTACTTTCTTCCATACCTTCAAAAAAGATTTCATGGACTTACATTATAGTCTTTCAGGTCTCTATATCTCTAATATAAAATAAGAATACTTGTTTTTCTTTTCTTTTGTCACTGACATATATAAACTCATAATACACTCCTATGGTAAGCCTTTACAATCCTGAATGCGGAGTGCTGGGTTTTGTGTGAGAGGATGCCCATGAATAACCAAACTAAGTTTTCTTTAGCTGCATGGAAACATGTAGTGAAACTTGTTAAACACTTTGAAATGCTACCCTACCACTAGTCCAAGAGGGGGATGTAGAATTCAACTGTTCTTCATAAAATAGAATTGGATGCCACTAAGTACAAAGTGTTTCTGTATTATGCAAGCCCTAATGAAATTAAAAACAGGAAACAAGAGCATTGCTATCCTCCACATTAGTCTTTAGGCAGTTATCAAGCCTTTTTTTGGTATCAACTACCCCGGCCGAAGTCAGTTGGGAAATTCTTCTTCTTGTAATACAAATTCAAAGTGCAGGCCCTTTATTGAGCCTTCTTGGTAACTATTACTCGTGAATGGCAGTAGGTTCATTCCACACTTACAGCCTTTCTTATTACTTACATTATTCATCTTCCACTCAATCAACGCATCATCTATTCATACACACCTACTTGCAGCCTTTCTTGGCTATAGTTAACAACTATTCCTCTATTTCATATCTGTATTCAAAGTGCAGGCCCTTTATTGAGCCTTTTTGTTGTAACAACTACCCCGGTTGAAAGCAGTGGGAAATTTGCACAGTTGCATCCTTTCTTGTGACGCATATTCTGTGTAATGAGCTGGGTATCCAAAGATCTACTTCCCTGATAAGACAGTGGTTACTTTGCGCGTCTGCAGGCTTTCCAACTTTTTACCTTATTCATCTTCCATTCAATGAACTCATCATCTACACATACACACACCTACTTGCTGCCTTTCTTGGCTATGGTTATGAACTATTCTATTTCATGTTGATATTCAAAGTGCAGGCCCTTTATCAAGCCTTTTTGTTGTAACAACTACCCCAGCCGAAGGCAGTAAAAAAATTGCACACTTGCTGCCTTCCTTGGCTAGGGTTATCAATTATTCTTCAATTTGATTTTCTAATTTCAAAGTCATGGCCCTTTTTTGGACCTTTTTTGTTGTAACTACTTCCTAGGCTGAAGGCACTGGGCATTTTTCACACTTGCAAGCTTTCTTGGCTGGGGTTGTCAATTATTCATCTATTTTGATAATATGTATCACAATATCTGTATTGATACAACAGAGAAAAATATTGAAATAATTGGTGTACAAAATGTTGAAGATGAACCTCTAGTTATTTTAGTTAATGGCGTTCGTACTAAGAGTAAGAAAATCTGGCAAGAATTAGTGCATGTTAGCAAAGTGAAAAAGGCAACGTTGTATCTGGTAAAAAATAATCAATACTATAAAAATTTGTATTTGGGAGAAGAAGAAATAACTGTAAAAGAAGAGATTCCACATCTGGACAAATTGAAAAACTAGATGAATCCAGAACTGAAGAGATCTACAAACATTATAGTATTCATCCACTTCATTCCAAAGAAGTGATGGGGAATACTATAGAGTTATTCCAAATGAAAGAAGCAAAGGGAAGTCCCACTAGTGTATGGGAAAAAAGCTTGGAAGCTCATTGTTTCCCTCAGTTGTTTCCAAAAGGGAAAGGACGACGATATGATGACCAACCTGTGCAGATTCCTGAATCTGAATACCGGATATCAAGGTTGTAAGCAGAAGATTCAAGATTTCGACAATGTATTCCGTATTTGTTTCATCTTTTGTTTGAGAGTGATTTGTCTGGACTTTCTTGTGCAGTAAACCATATATTGAAAACAGGTGTACATCTGCAAACTGTTTCGGCAAAGGAATTTATGGATAAAGTACTGCAGAAAGATAATGTTTTGGAATCTCAGCTAATTAATCTCATGGCACGTCAGCGTGGTACTAATGTGTACTGGTACCGTCGTCATGGAGAACTTAAATGTATCCTAAGGAACTTAGGAACTCCTGCATGATTCCTTACTCTAAACTGTGCTGAATATGCTTGGGATGATTTACTTCAATTTTTTCGAGAAGCAAATCCAAATAAATTAAATATTGAATACAAGATACCTAGAGAATTGTGCTCTTTTGATCCAGTTAATGTATGCAAGTATTCCAATCATAGATTCGAAGCTATGATGTCTTTTATCACCAATAAAATAAATCCTCCTCTTGGAGAGGTTTTGGATTTCTTTTGGACAAAGGAGTATCAAGAGAAAGGTGCTCCACACATACATATGCTAATATGCATCAAATTTGCTCCCAAATTTGGAACTGAGTTAGATGATACTGTACTGTATTTCACCAAAAAATATGTTACATGTAATATACCCAAAAGTACACAAGATAAGAACTTGTGACAACAAGTCTTACGATTCCAAAGCCATCGTTGTAGGAAATGCTGTCGTCGAAAATACAAATCTAAGGACAAGTTCTACACCAAATGTCGCTTTGGATTTCCACGTCCTGCAATATTGAAAGGAATAGTGAACAGTTTATGTCATCTTTGCGACATACTATGACAAGAAAGTCTACAAAAAATACCGACAACTAAAAAAGAAATGAAGAATCAAAATACATAAATCACTACAACCCAGTCATTTTATCCATGCGGAATGCTAACATGGACATTCAATATGTTGCAGACAATTCCATTGCTGTTGCTTGATATGTAACATCCTACATAACAAAATCAGAAAAGACAGAATTGAAGGAGATGTGGGAAGAGATTTCCCACGAGAAGAGTCTAACTAAGAAATGATATAGTTACATTTTGAAGATGCTATCTCATCGAGAAATTGGAATGTAAGAATGTTCAGATGGCTTATCATCTGCTAATCTTTACTCCAAATCTAGAAGAATCATTTGGGTGAGTCTAGGTCTTGCTGCAACACGAAATTGAGTACTTAAATCTGCACAAGAAATTGAATATTTATCTGAAAAAAGAGTCAGAAAGTATATTTATTGCAGTGTATTGGTTCATAACACATCTTATACCAACTGTTGAAACATCCCTCCCATGTATTCATTCTACTTTCACTTACTAAGAAGAACCATCTCTTCTGAGAATCCTGTCAAATAGAAGGAAGATCACCATAATAACAGCAATGGACTCATCTTCCAGCTATTCTTCAAAAGGAGATTTCATTCCTGAAGAGCCTCCAAAGAAGAAGAAAGAAGCTTTAATTTGGAAAATATTTACTTTCCCTGAAGGGCAAAAAAAGGTTAATTCTCCGTTAGTAACCTGTAAAATGGTACTCATGAACTTTTGTGTTACGTGAAACAGTCTATCAACCTCATATAAAGCAGGAAACAGGAGCATCACTATCCTTAACATGAGTCATTGGACATTTATCAAGCATTTTTTGGTGTAACAACTACCCCGGCCGAAGGCACTGGGTTATTTGCACACTTGCTGCCCTTCTTGGCTAGGGTTTTCAATTATTGTTAAATTTCATATTCTGATTCAAAGTCAAGGCCCTTTATCAAGCCTTTTTGTTGAAGCTATTACCCCGGCCAAAGGCAGTGGGAAATTTGCAAATTTGCTGCCTTTCTTGGCTGGGGTTATCAATTATTCTTTTTGTAATACAAATTCAAAGTCCAGGCCCTTTTTTGAGCCTTCTTCGAAACTATTACCAGTGAATGGCAGTGGGTAATTTGCGCACTTTCTGCTGTTCATGTACAATGAAAAGATTAAAATCCTTCCAATATTAAAAAAGAGCCATTATGGGCTATGGTTATCAATTCTTCTGTTAATTATTCTAATTCAAAGTGCAGGCCCTTTATTGAACCTTCTTGGTAACTACTACCCGTGAATGGCAGTGGGTAATTTGCACACTTGCAGCATTTCTTATTTTTTACATTATTCATCTTCCACTCAATCAACACATCATCTACACGTGCACACACCTACTTGCTGCCTTTCTTGGCTATAGTTATCAACCATTCTTCTATTTTATATCCGTATTCAAAATACAGGCCCTTTATAGAGCCTTTTTGTTGTAGCTACTACCCCGGCCGCAGGCAGTAGGAAATTTGCAAACTTGCTGCCTTTCTTGGCTGGGGTTATCAATTATTCTTGAATTTCATATTCTGATTCAAAGTCAAGGCCCTTTATCGAGCCTTTTTCTTGTAGCTACTACCCAGGCCAAAGGCAGAGGGAAATTTGCACACTTGCTGCCTTTCTTGACTGGGGTTTTCAATTATTCTTCTTGTAATACAAATTAAAAGTGTGGACCCTTTATTGAGCCTTCTCAGTAACTACTAACCGTGAATGGCAGTAGGTAACTTGTGCACTTGCAGCCTTTCTTATTTTTTTACATTATTCATCTTCCACGGGGGAAGATGGCGGCCGAGTAGGAAGCTCGGTCGGAGAGCTCCCGACACACCTGTGAAAATCGCAACAGGGTTGGAAGACGAGAACCCAAACATGCAGAGAGACATGCAGAGAAACGAGACGAATTACATATCCTGAAAAAATATATATCTGAGAGATATAGCGGCACATAGCGGCACATAGAGCTTCAAACCGCTTCAAAACAGAAAACTACTACAGTCGGAAAGTGCCGTCTTGTGTCGTGTCGAGTCGAAATAGAGCCTCTTACCGGTGGATCGTGAATGTTATGGTGCTTCTTGTTGGACTTTCTCCTTTCTCCTGGAGCTTCAGAGTGAAGGGCGAAGCTTGGTGTTCCGCCATTGTCGGCGGGGTCTCGGAGGTGAGCGGCACGCCTCTCTGGCTGAAGCAGGTTCCTTGGAAGACCGTCGGAGCGGAATGGAGTGATGGGAGGTTCCGGATTGACGGCGGAGCGGATCAAGGTTTCAAGGTAAACAGCGGAGCAGGAGCGGGAGCGGGTGAAGTGTTGGAAGGTCCCGGAGCTTGCCCCTCAGCAGAGAAGTGGAGCGCTGCAAGGAGAGCAAAGTCGCGCTGCCGACGTGCCTCCGGTAGACTGAGATTTCAGTTCCGGGGCCCGAGCGACAGAGCCAGTGAGCGGAGGCAGCAGCGGCTCGAGAGGGATAGCGAGGGAAGTTCTGTCTTGGCATTTTGCATAGCGAGATACACGAAGGGGGAAAAAAGCACTTGGAGGAACACGCTAGAGCAATCAAGAGAGCGCTCAAGAGAGGCAGATCTGAAAAATTTAAAGTGTAATGGTGAGGAAAGAGGAACAAACAACCACTTAAATGCGGAAGGTGTTTGGATTTTGGAAAACTTAAAAAAAACTTCATGTTATAACTGTAAAGCTCAACAAACAAACCTATGCTACAATACAGATTATAACTTCATCAATGCCAATAGTGCTGATAGTCAGCCATACCAATATCTCCTGCTGTGTCAAACCTACAAACACTTTCAACCTTGCCAAGCCATAAATATAAACATAATAGAAAAAACTCAAAAAATCAGCATATGAGTAAAATCACAGAATTAACACAGGAGGGCATAGAGGAGAAAACATCTCAAGAGTCAAAAACCTTCTCAGAAAATCAAACTAAATCCAAAATCGATGCAGAACCACAGAAATCAGAGACCCAGCCTAACACAGCGAAATCCTTCTACAGTTTACGGAATAGAAAGTTCTTGAGTCAAGAGCAGTTCCCGAAAGGTATCACTCCGAGAGTGAGCAGAAAAAAACAAAAAGCATCACTCAGAGGCCACTTAAAGAATAATCAAGAAAAAGAAGAAAACAATTTGGAGTTTACCCAAAAATCCAAAGTCAAAATAAAAGTCACTCCCTCTTTTAGGTCCTACTTTAAAATTCAACAGCAAGAGTTGAACTCAGAACCCTTTAACTCTCTAGAATCACAAGGAGCCTCAGAAGTTTTGGAAAGTGAGAAAGAGGTTACAATAACCAAACTTATAACCAAACCAATGGATAGCCGCTTCTTAAGAAAGAGAAACAGCGAGCTGCTCCCACTCTAAACGTGAAATCGAATACAGGCAGCGGAAAGAAAGGAAGAAAACCTCGAACTAAGAAAAAGAGCGCAGTAGAAAATATAAGTTTGGAAGAGAGAGTAGGGAGTCATATGGCGGAGGGGGGTGCAGACTCTTCTGCTGCAGCAGCAAACACAACGGCAGAGATAACTGAAGAGGTTGTTTCTTCTGCAGCAGCAGTAAATACAACTGGAGAGGTTGAGGATGATGACCTAAGAACTGTAGAACCCAACAAGGATATAACAAAAACTCATACAGATGAACTACTTGAAAAAATATGGATGGAAATGAAAGAGAAATTTTCCATATCCGAATCAAAACAAAATAAAATACAGGAGGTCTGCGAGAAGTTGGACTACAAACTAAATGCACTAGGCGACAGAGTGACAGCAGTAGAAAATGAAGTCATTAGTTTGGACAGAAGGGTGGAGAAAAACAGAAAGGAAATAAATTCCTTGAGACTGGAAAATAAAACCATGAACGAAAAATTGGAATCCTTGGAAAATCAAGCGAGGAAAAATAACATAAGGATTCTAAATGTGCCAGAGAATCAAGAAGGCAAGGACGTTAAAGCATTTGTAATTGCACTTTTGATGGAATATTTCCCATGGGCAGACAAAGACACTCTAGACAAGGATATACAGCGAGTACACAGAGATCCTTATGGAAAGACCAAAGAAAGGCAAAACCCCAGAAAGATCCTAGTCAATTTTAAAACATATATGCTGAAGGATAGGATCCTGGGAGAGGCTTTGAAAAAAGGGACGTACAACAAAGACAGTTGGAACTTTAAAATAAGATCTGATATGTCAAAAGCCTCTCAGACCAGACAATGGGAACTGGGAAACTTAATGTCTGAGCTGCAACAACTAGGTGCCACGGTGCAAATGAAATTCCCACCCTCACTACGGATTATGTGGAGAAACAAAATGCGAAATTTAAGAGAGCCTGATGAAGTGAAAAATTTGATAGAGCTAATCAGAGATCAAATATGTTCTGAAGAACCTCTGAGTTAAAAGTTCACAAACAATCACATGGATCATGTAAATCATATAAACTTGTATATCTTGTATAAACACTGACACAGGAAAAAAAAAAAAGAGAGAAAAAAAAATATATAACTAGAATACACAAAGAAACAGATCTAAACTACAACTAAGGACAGGATATAGAATAGAATAAAAATGAAGAAGCTATAAACCAACCAACAAAATTCTTTTTCTAAATGTACATAGATAAAAATCACGGAGGTGTGATCGGGAAGCCAAAAGGGTTATGAAGATAACCGAAAGAGAAGAAGAGGGAGGCTTCCCCGGGGAGGGTAACTTTAAAGCACAATTTAGAAAACATAAAACTATACAAAAAAGGGTGGGGAGCAAAATAGGGAAAAAAAAACAAAAAATCCCTCATCTGCGAATACTTAAAAAACTAAAACAACTAGGAGTGAAACATAATTTCACAACAACAAAACAGAAAAAATGGGGAATGCATGTAGGGATGTAAAAATCCTATCTTGGAATGTAAACGGGTTGAGGACAAAAAGCAGAAGGAATAAAATCCTCGAGTATATTAGAACTGAGAAAAGTGAGATAATAATATTACAAGAAACTCACCTATTAAAAGATGAATGGGATCAAATTATTAAGAGTTTATGGTGGGTAGATACATTAATATGCACAACACAACAATGTAACATTAAAGGAATAGCGATCATTCTTAAAAAGTCCCTAAAAGCTAATATAACCAGTTCAGAAGTGGATAATAAAGGAAGATGGGCTATAGCTAATATCAGAATAGGAAATTCTCCCATTACTATTGCAGGGTACTATGGTCCGAACTTGGACGATGCTGATCCGTTGAAAAAACTATACTCACAACTGCTACTAGCCACCTCCCCAATAATATTGGGAGGTGATTTTAACCTGGTAATGGACTTAAAATTAGACAGATCACCACCGAGTAGACACATAAACTTAAAGAAAATGAGACAATGGATCATGTCTTATAAAAGGGATCTCAATCTGGTAGACATCTGGAAAAACAAAGGAGAAAAATCACACCCGTTTACACTACATAACAAAAAACTGGGACATAAATCTAGGATCGACTTCTTTTTGGTCAGCAACGAACTATCAAAAGAAGTGAAAAAAGTATCCCACTTGCCAGCTCATCTGTCAGATCATTCAGCAGTACAACTAGACTTGCAATTTACAGAAAACATAACTGAAAGGAGATTCACAGTCGAAAGAACTTTGTTGGAAGACGAAGAAATTATAAAGGAACTAGAAACAGAAACAAATATCTTCTTTGAGTTAAACGCATCTGGTATCTCAGAACCTCAGAACAAATAACGTGGGACACTTATAAAGCTGTCATAAGGGGTAAACTCTTGAGTTTAGGGGCACATAAAAATAAACAACTAAAACAAGAGATCTCAGACTTGGAATCAGAGATCAACTCCTGGAAAGGGGCGACCAATCGGTCCCCCCGAACGTATGGTCGAGTACCACGATCCCCCCGGGAAGCCATCTTGGGCGGGAGGCGAGTCTCGGCTGGTATGCCCGAAGCGGCGTAGCCGGGGCGCGCCTTTTTCCCGCCCTAGAGTGGGCTGGCCTAGACACCAACACGGCCGGCCACGCCCTTGGAGGCAGGCGGGGGCAGGTTCACGCCCACCCTGAAGACGGATAAAAGGAGCGGAAGCCAGCAAAGCATCCTCTTGTTCCTGTGCTCTGAAGCTGCACCTCCCCGCTGCACGTGAGCTCGAGACGGAACGAAGAGCAATTTTGAGCGTTGTAATCCCTCTTTTTGTCTTACAGATATCCCGTCGGAGAATGCCCAAGAAGGTCGGAAAGCGGGTCGGTACCGATGAGATGCTCCGCATGCTCATGAAGGAGATAGCCGATCTGAAGAGAAAGGTTGAGGCTAAGGACGGGGAGGGAGGACCGAAACAGCCTTTACAGGGAACAATTCCCGGTGGAAAGAGCAAGAGGCCCAGAAGGGGAGCACTTGGGGGGGAGACCCCGGTTCCCGAAGCGCCACGAGAGGAGCCAACCCCGGCGCGAAAGGAGGGGAACCCAATCCCTGTGGTGGTCACCCCTGCGAACAGGGAGGATATGCCCCCCGAGTTAGCGGCGCAATTGGCAGCGTGGTTGGGAAACGATAGCGAGGGCGCCACGGCTGACGACGCCCGGGCAGTGATGAGGCAACTGCGGGAATCTAGGGAGGCTGCGAAAACTCCATCTCCTGTTCCCCCGCAGGTCCCAGCGGTTGGAAGTACAGCAGGCCCAAGTTCGGCGACAAGCGTGGGGTCTACGTCAGGTAAGCGGCCATTGCCGATTGCGGGGGGGGACTCTGCACCTTCTCGGAAGGAGAAGATTGCCCAGCACGTCCCACTAGAAGTCAAGGAATTGATTTGGGCGGACAAATATGTAAACATGTTTTCATTGCTTACCGACCATTACGAGATCGAGCATGTAAAGAGTCAAAAGGAGCTCATGCATCCGAGTGTTTGGCGCGCTAAAATGGCCGCCTTTAAGGTTGATGAGACCATTGGTACTTGGGGCAGAGCGTGGGGAATTTTTACTTCCATCATGGGGGAGCGCAGACCTGAGTTGTTGACCGAGTTACCCATTTATCAGTCACGTATTATGGAGTATTCTGTGGCATATGGGGGCAATCAGTGGTTCTGCTATGATAATCTGTTTAGAAAAGCTAAGGAACACAACCCGTTGTTGTCCTGGGACTGTTACGACTCTGTGTCTTGGCAAAAAATGGAGAGTACAGGGATGTTGAAGGTGCCATTAGTAGGGAGTAACGGGGGGGAATCCTCCCGCCAAAACTCTGGGACGCCCTTTCGGGCGGGTACAGGTAACGAGTCCCACACGAAGCCGAGTGGCAACACAGGTAAAAGGGGGATCTGTTGGAATTTTAACAGGGGCAAATGTACCAGGCCCCAGGGGTCATGCAAATTCAGACATGAGTGTGGGGGATGCGGGCAGCCATCCCATCCTGAGTCCATGTGCAGAGCCAAAACGGGTGATAACGGTGTTAAGGGAGGCGCCAAACAGGTCTAATATAGTCCGAGGGGCGCCTTTACCGACCCCGATTGATACCATGGCAATGATTCCTTGGCTCAGCGAATACCCAGATTATGCTTCCGCTGGGGTGTTGCGGAACGGGTTTTCATATGGTTTCCGCATCCCAGTGGGGGATTTTCAGGGGGTACCGGACTGTAAGAATCAAATGTCAGTCTTACAGCACACGGCGGTGGTGCAGGTGAAGATTAGGAAAGAGGTGACTCGAGGTCGTGTCGCCGGTCCATTCGATTTGCCACCAGTTGCTAATTTTGTGTGTTCTCCTCTAGGGGTGGTTCCCAAGAAGGACCCGGGTGAGTTTCGGCTGATACACAATTTGTCAGCCCCACATGGTCTTTCCGTAAATGACGCGATAGATCCGGAAGTATGTTCGGTGCGGTACGCATCTTTCGATGAGGCCGTTGCCATGTTGAATCGCCTGGGGCCCGGGACGCTGATGGCCAAATCGGACATCGAGTCAGCGTTCCGGTTGCTCCCGGTACACTCAGACGATCAGCGTCTCCTGGGTTTTCAGTTTCAGGGTCGCTATTACATGGATAAATGTATGCCAATGGGATGCTCGATTTCATGTGCCTATTTCGAGAAATTCAGTTGTTTTCTGCAGTGGGCATTCACGAGGAAGACAGGTTTTCAACATGTTATGCACTATCTCGATGACTTTCTGTTTCTGGGGGCAGCCGGGGATTCGGAGTGTGGACAGGCCTTACATGAATTTTGTGTCCTAATGAATCAATTTGGTGCGCCATTGGCGCCAGGTAAGACGGTGGGTCCCTCGACCTTAATCGAGTTTCTGGGGATCGAGCTCGACTCAGTAGAAGGTTGTTTTCGTTTACCTAAAGAAAAGGTGTTAAAATTCAGGTTATCCCTTGAGACATGTATTCGTGCAACGAAAGTGAACTTGCATCAATTGCAACAGGTGGTGGGTCAGTTGAATTTTGCCCTAAGAGTAATGCCGATGGCGCGCCCCTTTTCCCGCTCGATTGCACAGTCCATGGTCGGCTTGAAGGAAGGACATCATCGTACGAGACTCTCGGCAGAGGTTCGCCAGGACATGCGCATTTGGATTGCATTCCTGGCGGATTCCAATGGTCGAATTGTCTGGAATAAACCAGCAGTGTCTTCCGAGGAGTTGGGACTATGGACAGACTCGGCGGGGAGTGTGGGTTTTGGCGCCATATTGGGTACACAATGGTCGGCTCAAAAATGGCCGTCATGGTGGCAGGAGTGCGGGTTGACGAGTAACATTGCTTTTCTCGAACTATTCCCTATTCTGGTGGCCTTGAGAACATGGCCAGAAGGGTTTAGGGGTCACTCTGTGGTTTTCTGGTCTGACAACATGACCATGGTTGAGTGTATCAATAGTCAGGCAGCACGTTGCAAATTGATTCTGAGACTACTCAAGGAAATTGTGTTGTTGTGCATGCAACTAAATGTACTGTTTAGGGCGCGGCACGTGCCGGGGGTGATGCACCAAGCGGCTGATGCGCTCTCTCGTTTCCGTATGCAGGCCTTCTGGGGTTTTCTGCCCACAGCGGACCCGGTGGCGGCACCCTTTCCCGAAGCTCTCTGGTCTCTCGGTGCCCCGAACTACAAGACCTCGTGGGAGAGAGTTTAGCACCCAGGACGAGGAAGGCATATGAAGGGGCGTTTCGTTCCTATTGGGCCATTTTGGGTACTGCCGGGAGGGAGCTTTGGGGTCTGGAAGAGTCTGTAGTAAGATTCCTGCTCTCTTTACGTCACGCAGGCAAGTCAGTAGCTACGGCCCAGAGGCATCGGGCCGCCATTTCCTTCATGGCAAGGGCTCATGGGATCCAGGACCCGACAGCGTCTTTCGTTGTGCAGAAAGCGCTACGGGGGTGGCAACGCCTTGAGGGTCGCAGAGTAGACGATAGGCACCCGATAGGTTTGGATAGGTTGGCCCTGTTATTATCCGTGCTACCGGTAACATGTTCATCCCAGTACGAAGCAGTGTTGTTCCGAGCCGCATTTGCATTAGCATTCCATGGGGCTATGCGGGTAAGCGAATTAGTGGCGGAGAACAAGCAGGATACGATGGGGGGACTGTGCCGGGAACACATTCAGGTCAGAGAGGAGACGATGACGGTCTCGTTTGTAAAGTCCAAATCCGATCAGGATGCAATCGGGGACTGTGTAATCATCCAGAGGATCCCCGGGTCTGCCATGTGCCCTGTTGGGTGCGTAGAAGCATATTTAGCGCAGAGGGTGGAAGCATGGGGGGGGGACCTTGTTACGACACGCTGACGCCACCCCACTGACGAGGTTTCAGTTTCAGCGGGTGCTTGCGATGTCGATTTCTGCCGCGGGCTTGAACCCCGGCGACTTTGGGACCCATTCCTTTCGGATAGGGGCTGCTACAGAAGCTACAGCCAGGGGTCTGAATGTTGATCAAATAAAACGTGTGGGGCGTTGGTCCTCGAACTGTTATAAGAGGTATGTACGGTTGCACATGTTGTGAAGCTGTAACGATGTACTCACGCTTCTTGTTTTTTGTTTGGTTTTCAGTTGCGCAAGCCTACGAGGCGGGGCGGACTGTCCAGTTGACCCGACACCGGGGGGCCAGCGGTCAGACATTACCGGCTGTGAAAAAGGAGGTGTGGGTCGTGGGCCACTCATACGTGAGGCGTGCCGCGGACGTATTCAAAGCAGGTGACATGACTCACATGGCTGGGGAATACGGGTACAGTGTGTCCTTCTACGGAAAGGGCGGGCTCTGTATTGACCAGTTTCAAGCATTTTTCGAGGTTTTGTTAGGGCGGACAAGGTCACCGCCGTCTGTAGTCATAGTTCATCTTGGGGGCAATGATTTGGTGACCACTGGTAGACGACTTCTTCTTGAGGCGATGCTTTCCACGGTAAGTTGGTTAGTGAGAAGAGTTCCAGGGTGCACAATTGCATGGTCCCATATGATCCCACGGAAAGTGTGGCGGGGGGCCATTTCTGTTTCTGCGCTGAATCATTCAGTAAGGAAAATTAATAATAAAATGAGTAGATTGTTTCGTTCAAGTACACTGCATTCTGTTTCACATGGTTGTATTAAAGGGGACAGTATGTATTTGGGGGACGGTGTTCATTTGTCCCGGGTGGGGAACGAATTACTCATAGGAGACTGCATAGCATGGTTAAGGAGTTTACAGCATGACCTTTAGGTAGGAGTGTTTTTGGGGGGTCCGGATAGCCGGTCAACTATCCGGCCTGTGGCGGTAAGGTCATGATCGGTGAGCAGTAATTGGAAGATCCCTATGAGGGGGCGTCACCCATTACGGATGGGAGCGCGCGGGGGAGGTGGCCAATTGGCCCCTCAATGGGGAGGCGGTCCTGTCTAAGGAGAGGCCGCCGGAAGGAAAGGAAAGGTGGTCAAGGCCCCTTCCTGGATAGGAGGGGCTACGGCCCCTCCTGGGGAATTTCCCGGGGCCAGGACATCTGCGACGGCAGATGGGTAAGTTGTGTGGGGTGCGGGAGGGGGTTTACGCTACCTTTTAGACACCTCACACGAGTCCTCGAACGACCGTTAAATGGCGTCGAGTTTATTTGGGCCCCCGTCAAGTACAAAGGGAAATTGGTAAATGCACTTGAGGTACGCCTCTGTGCGGTCGCCCCTCTCACAAGTGAGGGGGGTATTTCTGGTTTAGGGATCTGACACCGGTTACGACCTTGCCGTTGGCCCTTAACGTTAGGATGTACAATTTCAAGTCAAATGTTTTGTAGGATGTTAGTTCGGCTAGGAGAACCTTTGTATTAGAGATCTGTTAAGGTTAGCCAACATCGTAATGTGGAAATGAAATTGTACATTATATGAAAACTGTTATTTTAATGTTTTCTTTTGTTTCATATTTTAATAAATACGGCCGGGAAGGGTGACTCCCTTCCCGCCTTCCAAAAGTTCAAGAACTGTTTCCGGTTTCCCAATTCTTGGGGATTGTGTTGAGAGGGGGTGGCGGGTATCTCGGCCATATGGAAAGGGGCGACCAATCGGTCCCCCCGAACGTATGGTCGAGTACCACGATCCCCCCGGGAAGCCATCTTGGGCGGGAGGCGAGTCTCGGCTGGTATGCCCGAAGCGGCGTAGCCGGGGCGCGCCTTTTTCCCGCCCTAGAGTGGGCTGGCCTAGACACCAACACGGCCGGCCACGCCCTTGGAGGCAGGCGGGGGCAGGTTCACGCCCACCCTGAAGACGGATAAAAGGAGCGGAAGCCAGCAAAGCATCCTCTTGTTCCTGTGCTCTGAAGCTGCACCTCCCCGCTGCACGTGAGCTCGAGACGGAACGAAGAGCAATTTTGACCCACCCACCAGCCCCTGAGGACAGCGATTCGTTGTAAATACAGTTGATATAGTATCTTTGATTTTCTCTGCTTTCTTACAGGTTGTGATGATTGTCGTGATAGTTCTTAACGATGCAATAAAGATTGATGATTTTCAGTATATTTTGCTAATAAAGTAATTTTGAACAAGGATTGATCAGTATTTACGCTTGATAATAAATGCTGTTTTGCTTTAGAGATCTTAGTAACTTAGGTAAAACTGTCGTATTTATTTTGGTCGGGCGGTAAGGTCATGATCGGTGAGCAGTAATTGGAAGATCCCTATGAGGGGGCGTCACCCATTAAGGATGGGAGCGCGCGGGGGAGGTGGCCAATTGGCCCCTCAATGGGGAGGCGGTCCTGTCTAAGGAGAGGCCGCCGGAAGGAAAGGAAAGGTGGTCAAGGCCCCTTCCTGGATAGGAGGGGCTACGGCCCCTCCTGGGGAATTTCCCGGGGCCAGGACATCTGCGACGGCAGATGGGTAAGTTGTGTGGGGTGCGGGAGGGGGTTTACGCTACCTTTTAGACACCTCACACGAGTCCTCGAACGACCGTTAAATGGCGTCGAGTTTATTTGGGCCCCCGTCAAGTACAAAGGGAAATTGGTAAATGCACTTGAGGTACGCCTCTGTGCGGTCGCCCCTCTCACAAGTGAGGGGGGTATTTCTGGTTTAGGGATCTGACACCGGTTACGACCTTGCCGTTGGCCCTTAACGTTAGGATGTACAATTTCAAGTCAAATGTTTTGTAGGATGTTAGTTCGGCTAGGAGAACCTTTGTATTAGAGATCTGTTAAGGTTAGCCAACATCGTAATGTGGAAATGAAATTGTACATTATATGAAAACTGTTATTTTAATGTTTTCTTTTGTTTCATATTTTAATAAATACGGCCGGGAAGGGTGACTCCCTTCCCGCCTTCCAAAAGTTCAAGAACTGTTTCCGGTTTCCCAATTCTTGGGGATTGTGTTGAGAGGGGGTGGCGGGTATCTCGGCCATATTAGATATCGCTATATCCAGAGAACAAGAGGAAGAAAAAAAATGAGATCTTCTTAATAAAAGACAGACCCAAAAGGATAAAATAGATCAAATTTTGGAAGACAGGTTAAAGAAAAAATGGGATTCTAGCAAGCTAGCGAAACATGAGTTTGGTGAGGGCTGCGGAAAATGGCTGGCATGGAAGCTCAAAACGGATCTAGCAAAAAACAAAGTGGAAAGTGTTATTCCCGATGATCAAACAACTCCTACCACTGATGAAAATGCTATTAGACATGAATTCTGGAAATTTTTTAAAGATCTATACACGGAAGATATAACTCCCTCGGATCAAATGATTAATTCTTACCTTAAAGATGCAGCACTTCTTAAACTTGCAGAGAACGAAAAAGAAGAGCTAGAAAAAGAAGTTCAAGAAGAAGAAGTAGCAGAAGCTATTAAAAGTTTAAAAAAGGGAAAAGCAGCAGGGCCGGATGCCCTACCAAATGAATTATACATAAAACTGAAAACCACTGTACTCCCTCATATAACCAAACTAATTAATCTAATTTTAATACAACAGAAAACCATACCAGACTCCTGGAATGATGCCATAATTACAGTTATTCTGAAACCCGGCAAAAACCCTCATAAATGCGAGTCATACCGCCCAATATCATTATTAAATGCGGACTATAAAATATTTACCAAAATAATGGCAGCTAGACTAGGGAAAATACTCGCAAAATTGTTACATCAAGACCAAAAAGGCTTCATTAAAGGAAGACACTTACATGAAGTAACACAAGAACTTCTAACTGCAATAGATATCGCTACAACTGAGAAAATCCCACTTACCGTACTCACTGTTGATGCCGCAAAGGCTTTTGATAGAGTCAATTGGGCCTTTCTTGAGAAAGTTATGGTCAATAACAACTTTGGACCTCACTTTATCGGTATGGTAAATCAAATTTATAAACATCCAAGATCAAAGGTCCTAATCAATGGCAGGTTAACAGAAAATATAAAGATAACCAGAGGAACGAGACAGGGATGCCCGCTTTCTCCCTTATTATTCAACTTATATATTGAACCATTGGCAAATGAATTAAGAAACAACAACAACATCACTCCATTTAAATACGACACATGGGAGAAAAAAATCGCTCTATACGCGGATGATTTAATGATCTTTACTGATGATTATCCAAAAGCTAAAACAAAAATTGAGAAATCTCTAAAGAATTTCGGGATAATCTCAGGTTATTTGGTGAATGAAACGAAGACAGAGGTCATGACATGGAATACGACTTTTCAAAGCAACTTTATAAAAAACGAAATAAGGTACTTAGGAATTCTAATCAATCACGATATAATGAAGATTGCAAACAGAAATCTAACCAAAGTTGCCGGAGAAGTAAGAAAACTCCTGGAGACATGGACCTCTCTACCGTTGAGTCTGATTGGGAGATCGAATATAATCAAGATGACCATCTTGCCAAAGTTTACATTCCTATTTAATGCGATACCAATGGAATTTGGAAAATCGGATTTAGCTCGAGCACAGAGAAACTTAACAAGCTTCATATGGGCAGCAAAAGGATCGAGGATAGCATGGAAAAAGATCAGGAGGAGCAAGAAAGATGGTGGGCTAGCTAGCCCAGACTTGGTGGAATACTGCAGAGTTTTCCAATTCAAAAATATCAAAGTATTACTAAAAAATCACGAATATTATCCCGCTTACTTCAAGGTAATCACAAAATCAGAAGATCATGCGCTTTTTAAGTTTGGACACCCCAAATATTTCAAAAAAATAAAGCTAAAGATATTAAGGGATGCAGCAAAGATGTGGACACAAATTAGAGGTATCCTAAGCATATCGTATACAGTAAGTGGGCTCCTATCTGGGACTCTCCTGGAACCCCAGAATGCTTAAAAGATACTCTTGCATTGGCATTAAAAAAAGCTGACATCGTATATGGGGGACAAATCCTAAATGGTACAAACTTAAAAACATGGATAGAACTACAAGAAATGTCAAATAATACTTTATCTAAATTTAAATATTACCAAATGCAAAGCTGGTCTAGAACTCTGCCCAGTATAAATGGTAATGAAAAACTGGAAGATGACATGATTAATACAGCGCGACAACCTAAGGAAGTAGCAAAGTGGTATTGGGCTCTGATAATGGCCAATGATACTAATAACAACATGGAAACCCAAATATGGGGGAAAGACATTGTAACCACAGATCTGGACTTAATCTGGGAAAAATCAGTAGATAAATGCTGGTCTATCTTGAAATCTGCCGCTCTGAAGAGGAATCATTTGTATACTATTCATAGGGCTTACTGGACGCCAAAAAAACTCTCCAAATTTAAAAACGCTGGAATAAAGAAATGTCCAAAATGTGGCGAGGAAAAATCAGACGATATCCACATGTTTAAAAACTGCCCCCAACTGAAAGAGTTTTGGGATCAAGTCGGTAAGACCCTGAGTACTATCCTGTCCAAACAACTAACTGTGAGTATTACACTTATTCTTTTTGGGATATTAGACCCAAGTAATGAAGGGGGGCCTACTAGGGAGCAGGAAAATCTCCTCTTTGTGTTAATAGTTCTCGCAAGGAGAGAAATCTGTATTAAATGGATAGGAGCCTCTAGCCCTACTCATACAGAATGGCTGAACTCGGTAATAAGAATTAACAAACTTGATAAGCTAAGAAATGTGAGCAAAAGATTTAAGTTTTGGGATAGTTTTGAAACTTTTGTTAACCCCAAATAAGATCCAAACTTAAGTCCAATGATTAAAGCGATACATTTTCTGGTGGACAAGTATGGTACTTGCTGAGTAGCCAAGTTGGCTAGCTCCCCCCGATCCAAGCCAGAAGCTTTGATATGCAATGAGTAAAGGAAACTCCTCATACCATCTAGAGGTCAAAACTCCCCAGCCAAGAGAGAACAAGGGGCAGTGTCGGAAAAGAACAAAGAGGCAGACACCTGACACTCCATAAGCATACAGTAATCGCAAGATGAGGACAAAAAAAAAAAACAATTATTCATCTTCCACTCAATCAATACATCGTCTACACATACACACACCTACTTGATGCCTTTCTTGGCTATCATTATCAACTATTCTATTTCATATTCGTATTCAAAGCACAGGCCCTTTATTGAGCCTTTTTGTTGTAACAACTACCCCAGCCGAAGGGAGTAAGGAATTTACAGACTTGCTGCCTTTCTTGGCTGGGGTGATCAATTATTCTTCAATTTCATATTCTGTAATGGACTGGAAAACCAAACACCCACTTCCTTTACAAAGCAGTGGGTAGTTTGCATGTCTGCTGCCTTTCTTAATTTTCACCTTATTCTGCATCCACTAGCAGAAACACACCTACCTGCTGCCTTTCTTGACTGTCTTTGCCAACTATTATTCTAATTCAAAGTAGAGGCCCTGGAAAGGGCCCGGTGTTGTTATTTTTCAGCACTATGGCCCAGAGTGGGAACTTAGTGCACTTGCTTTGCTTCCTTAGATGTGGTAGTCATTTCTCAGCCTCCCACTGCGGAATCCGACATGCTGTCTGTATAATAAAAAGGATATCCAAAGATCCACTAGATAAACCAATCCCTTTAATGAAGGCCAAAAGTAAGTGGAAAAGAGAAACTAACTATATTCAGAGGTTTTTTTTGGGTGAATGGAACCATAGTTCAAGTTCTGAGCCTTTTTTTAATGATGAGAGTTATCTTCAGAGAAATGATGTGTTGCATACAGATGACACTAGTCGTCGTGCTTAGGAGTTTAGAAATGGTTGTGCTATTGAGAAAGAGAAAATTGTTCCTAGAAATGCAGGAGAGGTGTTAGCTGAGGAAGTTTAAGGGAGACGTTCTAAAGCTCCAGTGAACACTTGCAATTTTCGTGTATTTAAACTGTAAGTCAACAATCTATTGATTTGTTACGCAATTTCTTACATAACTATATTAAGAAAAGTGTTAAACAAAAGATTAAGATGTTGCAAGAATAAGACCCTTGCAGAGTGACAGAAAATACTCTGCAGAAAATACTGGTTTGCAACGTCATTCTCTGGCTTGTCTTTCTAAAAAAGTTTGGCGAAGTGTTTTTCACCAATTCAGAATGTTACCAGTTCAGCCTACTCAAATGAGGAAATTAGTCAGAACATTATATTACGCAAGAAGTCCAGCACTAATGTTAAAAACAAGTTTAACAGTACTCTTTTCTGTGCATCTGTATCAGATGTAACAAATGTTTCTGATGAAATTCAGCTTAGTTACTTTGCCCCTCAGGAAGACAGTGCAGAAACTGAGATATTAATAGAAGAACATGTGGAAGAGAATGTACAATGTTGTACTGTAGAAAGTTTTGAGCAAGATATTACAAAGTGTAAGGTGATTTCACGTGAAATGCCAAATTATTCTTCTATTTGTTTTCAATGAACTCATTATAAAAATCAAACCAGGACTGTTCATCTGTATTTAAAAAGTAAAAAGGAAAATAATAATGAGTTGAAGCATTTTGCAACTTATTTGTTGGTAGAGAATTGTTTTGATTTGGGTTCTGATCAGCGTATTTGTAAATATTGTTATAACAAATTAGATGAGAACAAAATGCCTGCTAGAGGTGTGCATAATAATCTTGAATCGGGAATTATTCCTTCTGAACTGATGGATTTAAATACCTATGAGCCTATTCTTATTCAATTTGTGCATCCATTTCAGCTATTGTTCGTATGGAGCCTAAGACAGGAAAATTGCCTCCTTCAGATTTTCAAACAGGGTTAAAGGGAAAAGTTGTATATTTGCCTGTAGATTTTTTATAAAAAATTGAAACAATTGGTGTAGAAAATGTAGAAGATGAACCTTTAGTTATTCTTGTTAATGGCGTTCCTACTAGGAGTAATAAAATCTGGAGGAATTAGTGAATGTTAGGAAAGTGAAAAAGGTAACGTATCTGGTAAAAAAACTAATCAATATTATAAAAATGTGTATGTGAGCTGTGCTGAGTATGCTTGGGATGATTTACTTCAATTTCTTCGAGACACAAATCCAAAGATACTAAATATTGAATACAAGACACCTGGAGAATTGTGCTCTTTGGATCCAGTTAATGTATGCAGGTATTTCAATCATAGATTTGAAGCTATAATATCTTTTATCACCAATAAAAAAAATCTCCTCTTGGAAAGGTTTTGGATTTCTTTTGGAGAAAAGAGTATCAACCGAAAGATGCTCCTCACATACATATGCTAATATGGATCAAAGATGCTCCCAAATTTGCAACTGAAATACTGTCGTCGAAACTACAAATTTAAGGACAAGTTCTACACCAAATGTTGTTTTGGATTTCCACGTCCTGTAATATTGAAAGGAAGAGTGAACAGTTTTATGTCATCTTTGCTACATACTATCACAAGAAAGTCTGCAAAAAATGCATACAACTTAAAAGAAATGAAGA
This sequence comes from Lissotriton vulgaris, assembly GCF_964263255.1. Lineage (NCBI taxonomy): Eukaryota > Metazoa > Chordata > Amphibia > Caudata > Salamandridae > Lissotriton > Lissotriton vulgaris. The sequence goes on from NW_028248921.1 coordinate 112,278, forward strand.
GTCAAAATACATAAATGACTACAACCCAGTCATTTTGTCCATGTGGAATGCTAACATAGACATTCAATGTATTGCAGACAATTCCGTTGCTGTTGATCGATATCTAACGCCTTACATAACAAAATCAGAAAAGACAGAACTGAAGGAGATGGGAGAAGAGATTTCTAGCTAAAAGATTATAAAGTTACAGTTTAATGATGTTATCTCATCAAGAAATTGGAGCTTATGAATGTTCAGATCGCTATCATCTGCAAGTCATTACTCCAAATCTAGAAGAACCATTTGGCTGAGTCTAAGTCTTCATGCAGCACGAAATCGAGTACTTAATTCTGTTTTTTTTTTTTTATATTTTTTTTATTTTCAGTGGCAGAGGCATACAAAATACAAGGATGAAAAAAACATTTTAAACAATGACAATCATTCGCATAATTGCTGATATATTATTAACAAAACCAAATAAGAAATAGATGGGAAAAGAGAAAAAAAGAGAAAATAAACCGATGAGACATAGAGAACATAAGATATCACTTTTTACAGATGTGGTCGTTATTAAATTAAATCCAATTATCAATAGGAGACCATAGTTTCCTAGCAAATATCTTCTTTCTGTGTCCTTTCAGTTTGTACACTGCTTTATCCATTCTATAAACATTTAACAACTTTCCCAACCATTGTTCGAATGATGGTGGATCAGCATCTAACCATCTTGAAGTAATACAAAAACGGTAAATGGACATTCCAATAAAAATGACGTGTTCTTGATCAGCAGATAAGCTCTCGGATGGAACATATAAGCCAAAAATAATCACAGATGGACATAACTTAATATTAGTATTGAGCAAATTAGTCAAAAACTTTTCTATCCTATTTATATATACAATTAGTTTAGAACAGCTAAAAAACATATGACATGAGTCTGCTGCTACAGTACCACATCGACTACAATTAATGCCTTTCGTAGCTTTCCATTTGGCCAATTTTGCCGGTGTATAGTAAAGATCTAAAGATGCCATGTAATGTTGACTTTTAAGAGAGCTGTTGATTAATGTTTTATTGCTAATCTCAAACGCCCTTGCCAGATCTATCCCTTCTATACACAGTTTCCTTTCCCATTTCTGGGCTTGTTGGTCGAGATCATCATGCAACCTATTGACCATTAGTTGATAAATTGTGCCAATACGACTATCCCTCCTACCACTCTCCATAACAACATTGGTCTCCATTTCGTCGCTACATAAGAGGTTTTTTTTTCCAGAAAACTACGAATTTGTAAATATTTAAAAAATTCGTTTCTGGAGAGGCCAAATATATCTTGAAGTTCGGAATAAGACATTAGAGCCCCATTTTGGTACAGTTGCCCAATTGAATGTATCTGTCCCAGACGGAATCGATTCATGGGGATATCTTGAGAAATACCAGATAGCGAAATATTGCAGCAGATGGGTGTATAAAAATTATATTTTGGGATTATCCGTAAAGCTTTATTGATTTGTCTCCAAACCAAAAAAGCAGAGAGAAGAACCTTAAATTTAGTTTTTTTGTAATATTTCGGCTCCATAAATATCAGTAAACATTGGCGCACATGAGCACCCATAAGCATTTCGAAAATGGACGGTGACGCAAAGGTTTCGTTAACATGATCATGAAATAATAAAACCTTAATTGTTTTAAGAGTTATAGCCCAATAGTACATTCTAAAATTCGGAAATCCCAACCCACCACGCCCTTGCGGTAAGGTACACCATTTTAAAGATCTTCTTGAGCGGCGATACCCCCATAGAAATCTGGACAACATCCTATCTATTTTATTAAAAAGAGACATAGAGAAAAATAGGGGAATGGTTCGAAAAAAATAAAGAAATTTTGGAAAAATCAGCATCTTAATGACATTAGTCCGTCCAAATAAAGATAAATGTAGATTATTTATCCTTTCTAAGGTTCTGTTAGTGGATATAAGTAAAGGATCAAGATTTAGTCCAACAATATCATCTACTTTAGATGATATAGTTACACCAAGGTATGTAGCAGTATCATTTAGTAGAATATCAGTAGGTGTACCAGTTTTAGAATGTACAATTTGGGTTTTTGAGATATTTAATTTGTATCCAGAAAACTTTCCAAATTCACTTGCAATTTCTATTATTTTAGGTAAGGCGGAAGAAGAATCAGAGGTTACAATGGCCACGTCGTCTGCGTAAGCTAGGACTTTGTGGTCTATCTCATGGAGACGGACAGGTGGAATACCAGGTTCTGTAATTAATCTATTCAAATAAGGTTCTAGATAAAGTGCAAATAAAAGTGGAGAGCAAGGGCACCCTTGCCTGGTCCCCCTGGTAATTGAAAATGGACTAGAGATATCCGTGCCTAATCTTATTACACCCTTTGCGTTAGAATAAAGTGATTGTATAGCTTTAATAAATTGTGGTGGAAAACCCTTCCATTTTAGCACAGACCAAAGGAACCCCCAGTCGACTCTATCGAACGCTTTTTCAGCATCAAGTAGAATAACTCCGACTGGGGATTCCTTTGCCTGAGCCCAATCCAACAGTGCAATAACACGTTTAACATGATCTGTAGTGTCCCTATGCTTAATAAACCCATGTTGAATATTAGAAACCAAACCCGGCATAACATCGTTTAGTCTATTTGCAAGAATTTTAGAATAAATCTTACTGTCAGCTGTAATCAGGGAAATGGGACGATACGAGCCTAATTCTTTTGGATCCTTATTCTTTTTGACAAAAACGACTATAGTGGCTGTAGACCAGGAATCAGGAGCTTTGTCTTGAAATGCTACATTAAAAATTTTAAGCAACTCTGGTTTCAGCAGGAGTCTAAATGTCCGATAAAATTCAAGAGGAATCTGATCGGGCCCCATAGCTTTACCAGCTGCAAGACTCGTAATAGCCCTTTCAATCTCTTCCCAACTTATTGACCTAGCAAATAAATCTATATCATCTGTGCACAAAGAAAGTTGGTTAATGATTTGAAAGTAATCTGTGGGATTAAGAGTCTTGTCAATTTCATTGTTAAAGTCGTTATACAGCATCTTATAGAAGCCCTGAAATGCCTCTAATATTCCTTCCCTACTTTCGTGAAGGACCCCATTTGTATCTTTGACACATTGTATTTCGTTATAAGAGGATTTTTGTCGTAAGCGCTGTGCTAAAATTTTTCCCGTACGTTCGCTAAATTCGTACCGTTCCGTTTTATATTGTTTGAATTTTGCAGCTACTTCTTCAGCAATGTGTGTACGAAGACCTGAGCGTTCAATGGTTAATCGTGTTTGTACATCCTCTATATTAGCATTGTTTTTACATGCGGTAGATAAATCCAGCTCAACCTGCCTAATCTTGTTTAACCTGTCCCTAAAATCTGTTTGGTTTTTTTTCCTCTTATAATTTGCAAAACTGATTGTCTCGCCCCGTACAATAGATTTAAAAGAGTCCCAGACTACTTGTGGAGAGGCAGTATCGTTATTTATTAGAAAGTAATCTTTAATAATATTGACCATAAATTGAAGATAATCTTCATCTAATAATAAATTTCTTTGAAATGACCAGGATCTAGTGGAGTTTTGGCAATCAGTAGAGAATTGCATCTCAGCAATTATGGGATTATGATCTGAAATGACTTGTGGTAATATCTCAATACGAATTTTCTCCAAAAAAACTGAAGATACAAAAAAATAGTCTAAACGGACAAATTTTCGATAAGGAGTAGAAAAAAAAGTATATCCGGGGTCATTATGATGAAATTTATTCCAGACATCAGTTAACCCATTACTTAGTACCAGGTCTCTAAGTGCTTTATAAGTTTTAACCTTTCGGCCCGTATATCTCTTCTCTGATCTAATATTCCAGTCGGCTGACATGTGTATATTTAAATCTCCACAGACTATAATCGGTTGTGTCCAGGTGGATAGCTCTGTATTCATAGTGTTAAACAATTCGGCGTCATCCAGATTGGGACCATAGATGCAACATAAGGTAAATTTGCAACTTCCAATTTTTAGCTCAGCAAGGCCCCATCTGCCCCATTTATCGGAGAGTGTTTTTAAACATTTCCCTACTCCTTTTCGCATGCAAATTGCTACGCCTCTTTTGATACCCATTTGCTTGGAGGTAATCAGAACTTCCAATCCCAAATTATTCAGAAGAAAACGTTTATCCCATGAAATGTGAGTTTCCTGTATACATAACAGATCGATATTCAGCACTTGGAGCATTGTTCGAAACATAGCAATCTTCTTTAAGTCATTAAGACCATTAATATTAATAGTACATATTTTCACCTTTTTATACATATCAAAAGTGATAGAAAAAAATTATCGACCATCATCACAAGTATTTGCATGTTATCATTTAAATGCCTTATAATCATCCCTGCGTTGAACACCTCTGCCTTACACCCCCACCACCAACCCTTGCCCTTGCCCACCCCCACCCTTGTTCCCAGAACCCCTCCCCCCACCCTCCCCGCTATATGAGGCACAGGAACTTTCAGTTCCTGGAGCGTATGGATGCCGTGTCCCTAACCCATGGCGTCCTTACTAAAGAAAAAGAAAGAAGAGAGAAAAAAAAGAAGAAGAAAAGCGAAACGAAGGAGAAAGTTAAAAAAGTTCAGAAAAGCAGAGAAGAGAGTATAAAGATAGAGAAACATAATGATCCTACATTCAAATAATTATTAAACAGTGTAATTATTACGCTCAAATTCTAGATTTGTCATACTATACATTGAAGTTCTTCTTGTTTATTCAAAGAGATTCCAAGTACTCCTTAGCTTTGATAGTAGAGATGAAGTATTTTGTTTGGCCCTTGTATATAGTCTTTAATTTTGCAGGACCCTGAAGAAATACTGCTACTTCCTTCTTCTGGAAATCAGGAATTAGTTGCTTCAGTTGCCATCGTTGAGCCACCGTAGCTTGGCAGTAGTCTGGTCTCACAAAAAACTGACAACCTAGACCATCCGCTTTCGTATCTGGTCTAGCGTTTACAAATATCACTTCGCGGGCAAGGAAATTATTGAATGACACCAAAATGGCCCTAGGATAATTTTCCTGACCTTGTCGTGGTTTCCTTGTTGTAAAAGGGAATCTATGTGCTCGTTGTATTTCCCGAGCCCAGTCCCAATCAGTAATTTCAGGAAAAGCATTGTTTAGTAAATTAATGATAAACTTCCTCGGGTCCCCTCCTTCTTTATTTTCAGGGATCCCCAAAAAACGCAAGTTGCTTCTACGGGCCTGGTTTTCCAAACTAGCTAGTTTGTCAGATAGGTCATCTTTTTGTACTTTGAAATCTCCCACTTCTTGTCTTTGAGCCATACATTCTTCTTCTAGTACAGATATCCTGGCCTCTGCTTCAGTGAACCTATCAGCAGTCTCTGAGCATAATTTGATTGCACGTCTTACTGCGTATTTGACTTTGGCACATGTCATTTGCGTGCGTTGATTCTCGGCCTTGCTCTCTGCTCTATGACACATCATGGTATCAAATATTGTTTTCAGTGTAATCTCATCGTTGTTCTCTTGCTGTGGACTAGGATCATGTATAACGTTATGACTAGACCCCGGGATATCATTGGCAACAGAAGCAGTAGATTTAGAAGATAGGGGATTCGTGTTATTTGGCAAGATGGCTGCCGTGGGGAAGGCTGTGTAGTCAGCTTGCTCCCTCGCTCCTGGCGTCCTACCGCTTTTATCGTCAAAGAAGGAGAAATCTAGCTATTCGATGCTATGGATAATCACAGCTAAACGGGCTCATTTCACCTGGTGACCGTGGAGTAGTATCGGTCAGCTGCTGGTATTATCGCTGCTGTGGCTGCCGCCCGGGTTGAGCTGAGCTGGGCTGGGCTGCTCGGAGAGACTCGGAGAGACGGAAAACGGAGCATCGCGGAGCCTGAAAGCGTTTTTTTTTTTTCTCATTTCCTGACCGGAGGATTGGATCCGAAGCTCCGCGCTGGTAGAGAGGCGTCGACCACTTCCGAGCGGATTCTAGCAGAGGAGAAAGCGTTCAACAGATTTTGATTCCACCGGAGTTTGTCTCGTGCAGGTCAGACAAAAGCCACAGAGTCACGGTGATAAAACGCTTCAAAAAACGGGGAAGAAATAATTATATCGTGTTATCCCAGCACACAGTAACAATAATTTGCTACAAACTATCCTTGAATCAGGCGGAGTTACGAATGTTGCTAAACCTTCTTGAGTTCAATCGGCGGTCTCCGCTGTGGCGTGCTACACTTTGCCTGTGCTGGGCACAGAGTAGCGTTTTTCCCGGTAGAGGTGGCTCACGGAAGAAAAAGAGGACGCCACTTCCACTTTCTATCGCCACACGCAGCAACAGAAAAACCGGCCTCGGGTCTGAATTGAATAACGTGGAGCAAGAGAACGAGGAGACCGAGATGGCAGAGGCAACGCCACTGATCCCTGGTAAAACCATCACCAAACAGGGTAAGAACTCTGATAAAGGGGCTGCTGTTAAATCTAATGAAATACTCGGTATAAAAGCTCTGCATTACAAACCTTACCAGATCTATTTGAAAAGCATGCTGCAAAAAAGAAAATAATTGACAATGATAATCGAAGCACTGATATAACTGACATAACCGCAGCACAATCTACTAATCAATCATCTGCAAGCGGTGACAACCAGCATAACCCTAATAATCCCTCTACTTTAGCACCTATTCAGATACCGACCGACTCGTCAAGGAAGGGTATCATGGGACTTGTAGTTCCAACTCCGGGTGGAGCTATTACCAACAGAGCATGCTCTCTTCCATCGCTGGTATTACTAGTAAATGAAGCGCCAAGCGAAACACGAAATGTAAAAGAAACTACTGTGCAGCAACATAATCAAGAGCTCCCTGAAAACTTTTATTCACTATCAGAACTCTCATCCGATGAAGCGAATAAAGACTGGGCAGACTTTAGCGGCGAGGGCCTATCTTCTGAGGGTGAGATTAGTATGAGTCCTGACAATACTAATGCGGTAACCATTATAAAAAAGAAGCGGAGAAAGAAGAGATCTTCTCGCACAATGAGCCAAGAGGCTGCTTCTAATTCACCAAATAACACGAGTACTTAATTCTGTACAAGAAATTAAATATTTATCTGAAAAAAAGCCAGAAAGTATATGTATTATAGTGTATTGGTTCATAACACTTACTATTCCAACTGTACAAAGATCCCTCCCTTTTTATTCATTCTACTTTGACTTCCTAAGAAGGACCATCTCTTCTGAGAATCCTGTCAAATAGAAGGAAAATCACCATAATAACAGCAATGGACTCATTTTCCAGCTATTCTTCCGAAAAAGATTTCGTTCCTGAAGAGCCTCCAAAGAAGAAGAAAAAAACTCTAATTTATTTACTATCCCTGAAGGGCAAAAAAAGGTTAATGCTCCGTTAGTAACCTGTACAATTTGCCAAACAACTCTTTAAAGGAGTGATCCATTCAAAAAATACTCCTTTGGCACACCAAGTATGATGCGGCATATCAAGAACTTGCACCCCAATAACTTTGCTCGAGCTCCAACATGGAGGTTACAGGAAAACCCACCTGCTGCTGCACCAAGCACATCGATTGCCACAGCAGCATATTCAGCAAGCAATCCACACCCACAAATTGATGCTGATTTCAGTGAAATTAACATTCTATTCATTTATTGTGATGAACTTTTGTCTTACTTGACTGGGGTTATCAATTATTCTTCTTGTAATACAATTCAAAGTGCACACCCTTTATTCAGCCTTCTTGTTAACTACTTCCCGTTAATTGCAGTGCATCATTTCCACACTTGCATCCTTTCTTCCGGTGTGTGTAATGAGCTGGGTATCCAAATATCTACTTCCATGATAAGGCAATGGTTACTTTGCGCATCTTCAACATTTCTAACTTTTTACCTTACTCATCTTCCATTCAATGAACACATCATCTACATGTACACACACTTACTTGCTGCCTTTCTTGGCTGCGGTCATCAATTACTCTTCAATTTCATATTCTGATTCAAACTCAAAGCCCTTTATCGAGCCTTTTTAATGGAGATACTACCCCGGCAGAAGGCAGTTGGAAATTTGGAAATTTGCGCACTTGCTGCCTTTCTTCGCAGGGGTTATCAATTATTGTTCAATTTCATATTCTCATTCAAAGTCATGGCCCTTTATCGAATCTTTTTGTTGATGCTACTACCCCCGCCCAATAAAGTGGGAAATTTGCGCACTTGCTGCCTTTCTAGGCTAGAATTATCAATTATTGTTCAATTTCATATTCTGATTCAAAGTCAAGGCCCTTTATCGAGCCCTATTCTTGTAACTACTTCCCCAGCTAAAAGCAGTGGCTAATTTGCACACTAGCAGCCTTTCTTATTTTTTACATTATTCCTCTTCCACTCAATCAACACATCATCTACACATACACACACCTACGTGCTGCCTTTTTTAACTGGGGTTATCGTTATTCTTGAGTTTCACTTTCTGATTCAAAGTCAAGGCCCTTTATCAAGCCTTTTTGTTGTAGCTACTACCTCGGCCAAACACAACACAACATGACAGGACTATGAAAAGCATCTAAATCTACAGCACTACATGCCAAAAAGAAATGCTTACTGTGTAAGTGAAATTTTCTATTGTTAAGATATAAAATCTGTTAATAGAAAAGAAACATGCTCTCAGTGAAGGGAAATGACTTTTTGTGATATATTGAAACTATTTTCACACTTTCTTTACTGTTGTATGTTGTTACAGTGTTTTTTCCTCCTCACGTTCAATATCTTAAGCTACACTGCAACTATTTTCACAACTTCACAACTATCAATGTTTGTAGTACTCACATAAAACATTTTATGACACCTTGAAACTATTTTTAAAACTTGTTTACTATAATATCAGTGTTTCAACTGCTTTCATAAAACTTGTTGGGATATATTGCAACTATTCTAAAAAATTCTTCTTTACTGTAATATCAGTGTTTGAGTTGTTAACAGAAAATACATGTGCTACATTGTACTGTGTTGCTCACTACAATATTAAAACAGAAATGTGATAGTGTTTGCTGGAAGTGTAAGGATACAGACCAGGGTTATTCAAGGCATAAAACACAAGTTTGATGGTGCATGGAAGAGTGCATACATAGTCTATAGGAGTTTGAAGCAGTCCATGCCTCAAGGCCCACTTTGCATCACAAGTACTTCAGTACTACCTGAATGATTCCAATCCTGCAAGAAGTGTGTCTCAAACCATTATTATTTTATAATAATAAATGTATTCTTGTAACATCTCATAATTTAATAGAACTTTTAAAATAATTTCATCATGTATTTCATTTTCCTGCTTATCAATTTCAAAAGTCATATAATCATACTCGATGTCATCTAATGCTTCCACAAAATCAGCATCCAAGATTTTGTCTACAAAATTACAACTGATATCTGCAGCATTAGTTTCTTCCTCTTCATTGTAGCTACTTACAAATAGTATGTTCAGCTCTTCTATGACACTGTTATTAATTTTGAAACCGTCTTCCAACTTCTTTTGTTGATTTTCCATACTATTTTTCTTATTTTGTAGGTCCTTCTACTAAAACATAAACACTTTATCCTATCCTGACTGTAATATTTTAAAAACATTAAAAAAATAAATACAATAAATACAGTGTCACTATGCATTGTGTCAAGTGCTTTACTTAGAATGTACACGAATATGTAAGGTTTCATTGTAATCACATACAAACCAAAACAAGATACAACACTGCAACTAAATCACATTACATAATGGTACAAAGCATCCATTGAAATGTTGGGTATTAAGATAACATACACAACTCACATATTAAATGATTTTAAAAACTTGTTACTGTTTCGATGATAAGGATTAGTAATATCTTTCCGAGAACATTTGAATATTTAATAGGGTAAAAGTAAGAGGTGAAGAACACAGGTAAGAAGTTACATCTCAAGATGCAAGATTGGATGAAAAGGGTGGTCCAAAATCTCCATGTACAATACCCGGTGGAGACGTTTTAAAAGAGGGTACACTAAAGGAATTCTATAATGTGCAATAAGTGTTGACGATAACACCACACAGAATGGGCAAGAACTGATAAAATAAAGGATTGTATGTGCTTGGACTATGATGAGAATACACCGTAGAAGGTCCACGGTCAAGTGCAAAGATTAAATACTTAAGACATAGCAAACAAGGTGGCAACAAGAACCAGGAGGGTCCAAGAGTGGTGGACGATGGGTTTCTTAACCCGTGTCCTGACCTACTGTGTTGCAAACTTAAAACAGTGACAACAGCAGTGCCTTACTTTCACTCCCCCCATTACGTTGTCAATTAGGGTGGAAGGAGAGAAAGGAAAGGAGTAAACTACATGTCTACAGATATACTGCTATGTTCAGAACACTGGATCAAGCAGTGAATAAACAAACTCAGATACAAAAGAAAATACACAAAACATACACAAAGGAAAGCTACACAAATAAGACGGTGAATCTTGAACACAAACTGGTAAGTCAACAAAAAAAACAAAAAGGCTAAGGACACTGCAACGGACACAACGCTGTAGAACTCATTGTCAGGTCCATGAAACTGTGCGGGCACTGGTAGGAGCCTACACAGGATGAGGGCAGTATGAGGCCCCTGGAGAAGCTTGGGGGATTGGCGGTCCCAGGGGCTACAAGGAGGGGCTGTAAGCCACCCGCATACTTCAATATAAAACCCCAGAGGGTGGCGTTCCCAGGGCTCCGAGGGCCTTACAAGTCCCCATCATGGGAAAAAATGTCCCCCCGGACTTGGGCCTCCTAGGGGGCTAATTAAGAATGAAACGGGCTTCTAGTTTTTTTTCCTTTTCTGCCACGAACATGTACGATACACGTACCCCGCGATTTCTTATTTAAAAAAAAATTGCAACCTAAAGATCCATGCCTCTGAGCAGGCCTAGAGGGTCAGGATGTTTCTACACCGCCCCATTTCCTTATTTTTCAACTTTTTTTACTGTTTTCTTGTCACTCGGTTCTACCGAGGCACAAGATGGCTGCCAACACTTCCTGGTTTGCAGTGTTGACAGACAGTAAACATCCAATCAACATGCAGCTCGTGCTCGTAATTTTATTGTTTTCTGTACACTTACTGTACGCATAGGGGGAGGGAGAGAGGGGGGGCAGCTGAAAACATACTTAAAAAAAAGCCCCGAGGAGGTAGCGGTCCCCGTGGCTATGGGGAAGGCAGCCGTAAGCCCCCCTGCAAACTTCAAAATAAAACTGCGGGGAGTGCCGATCCCCGGGACTCCAGAGATCTTACAAGCCCCCCATTATGGTAAAAATATGCCCCCCAGGATTTGGCCTACCTAAAACGGACTTCTAGTTTTGCTTTTTCCTTTTCCACCGCGCGTACGCATACGATACATGTACCCCGCAATTTCTTATTTAGAAAAAAATAATAATTTGGACCTAAAGATCCATATGGGACCCCCCTGAACAGGCCTACAGAGTCAGGATATTTCTACCCTACCCCCTTTCCTTATTTTTCAACTTTGTTCTACTGTTTTCTTCTAACTCGGTTCTACTGAGGCACAAGATGGCCGCCAACACTTCCTGGTTTCGAGTGTTGACAGACAGTTGACATCCAATCAGCATGCAGCTTGTGCTCGTAATTGAACGGATCTCCATACGCTTGCAGTAATTCGTCTCTAGATATCGCTATGATTTTACTTGTGATTTTCTCAGGAACCTTGATGCCTTCGGGCTTAGTTTGCACGTTACAAGATTCTTTTCATTTCATTTCATTTCATTTCATTTAATTTCATTTCATTTCAACTACTGAACGAATTTACACCATTTAACAAAAAGCACAATCAGCGAACCGAACTCTACCTCTCTGCCAAATTTGGCGTAATTCTGTTCAGCCGTTTGAGCTGTAGCCCTGGCTAAAGGTCCCTATTGAAAATTGCATGGGGAAAACACATTTTGGGACCCCCTTTTTACTCAGCCCCCACTTGACGAATAACCCCCAAACTTTTAGGGAAGAAGCGGAGCTGAGTAGGCCATTTTCTTGGAGAAATTCGCACAGATTCTTCCACCGGCGCCAAAGTTATTCCAAACAGAATGTTGTGGATTTCCTATGAAAACCAGGTCCTAACTATAACTACCTACTGGCGACCGCCAATAGGTAATATATATATATATAACAAGAAACTCTCCCCACACTTCACTCCTTTTGTGAAAGAAAGAGCGCCGACAACCAAAGCTCAATTAGCTGCAAAGATTTGTTGGTATTCCTTTAGCGAAGCAGCGGCAGCCATGACGCATTTCGTCCCTCGCAGGGGACTTGATCACATGACACGCTCATGGTTCACCAATTGGTTTAAATACTTTCATTTTTTTCTCTTTTTTTTCTGCTTATGTCATGTGACTAAAAACCCTTTAAAGTGCCAGTGCAAAAAATTAACTATGATACAAAGATTGTTAATTTGTACACAATTTTTTTCTATGAATATTGATTGTTAAAATTAAAATTCTCAATTCAAACCGCTATACAGTATGTATACATTGAAACTCCACATATATATGTTGTATTCAAACATATTTGCTAAATAAAAATTTAAATTCATCTTTATAGCGAACATTCCTCATTTTCTGTGTACAAACAGTAAATTCAAATCGCAGTCAATTCCTTATCTGCCCCTATTGAATTAGGCATTTCTGGAAAATACAATCAAATGTACAAAAATTATTTTTTCCAAAAGACCCATATGTGATGTATAACATAAAAACCAACCAATGCAGCGTTCACGCGCAGCGATCGCGCCCCAGTCGCGCCGAAGGTGCGCCAAAGGTAAGCCCGTCCACGCCCGTCCGCGCCTGGACCGCGCCCAGCGCCAGACCCCCTGGCCCCCGTACCATCCACCCCTCCCGCATTTCATACGACTCCTCCACCCTCTTAGCCCTAAACCCCGGCCGTCTCCCCAACTGCTTCCATGCCACTCCTGGACACACCCATGGCCCCTTCTCCTGCAACTCCTGCAAGTTTGACGGCAATAAGAACTATTCCTCATCTACGAACACACAACAGATATCAAACACCAACCACCTAAAATGCATCCTGCTCAACACCCGTTCTGTCCATAGACACGCCATTGACCTCTGGAACCTGCTAGACACCATTTCTCCCGACGTCGCCTTCCTAACAGAAACATGGATGAACGCCTCATCAGCCCCTGACATCACCATTGCCATCCCGGAAGGATACAAGATCATCCGTAAGGACCGCACCGACCAAACTGGAGGAGGAATCGCTATCGTCTACAAGAACTCCATCCGCATCTCAACCAGCTCAGACGTCAATCTCACTAGCGCCGAACACCTTCACTTCCAGATCCACACCGACCCCAAGACCACACTCAGAGGCACCCTCCTCTACCGACCTCCAGGATCCCGTGCATAATTCAGCGAGGTCATCACTGACTTCATCACTCCACACGCCCTCCCCTCCGAGGAATACATTCTACTGGGAGACCTCAATTTTCATCTGGAAAAGAGCAATGACAGCAACGCCACCACCCTTCTGGACAATCTCGCCAACATAGGACTCAAACAACTTGTCACTACCCCCACCCACATCGCAGGTCACACGCTCGACCCCATCTTCACCTCTAGCAAACATGTCTCCTTTAGTCACACCACAACCCTACACTGGACGGACCACAGCTGCGTTCACTTTATCTACAATAAGACCACAATTCACAACCATCCTCTACCTTCCCTGCGAAGAAACTGGAACAAAATCACCACGAACCAGATCTCCTCATCGCTTCTTCAAAAACCCCCTGTCCACTCATCAAACCCCGACCAAGCAGCCATTAACCTCACCCAATGGCTTTCCAACAGCGCCGACATCCTTGCTCCATTGAAAAAACGCCAAATCAAACTAGGCAGCAAAAACGCCTCCTGGTTCAACGATGATCTTAAAAAATCGAAGAAACTCTGTCGCTCCTTCGAGAAGGCCTGGAAAAAAGACCCAAACACCAACACCAGGGACGCCTTCAAAAACGCCACCCGCATACACCACCAACTAATCCGGTCTGCCAAGAAAGCCGCTTTCAAAGACCGACTAGAGAACAACGCCCACAACAGCAAGGACTTATTCAACATCGTCAAAGAGTTCACCAACCCCTCTGCCAACTCCAACGACATCACCCCCTCTCAAGCCCTCTGCGACTCCCTAGCTTCGTTCTTCCACAACAAAATCGCAGACATCCACAACAGCTTCGACAACCAACCCGGAGTCCAACTTGCCCATCATTCTGCAGGACCTTCACCCCCCTTGAACATCCTTGATGAATGGAACCCAATCTCCACTGAGGACACCCTCCGCCTGATGAACTCCATCCACTCAGGATCCCCCACAGACCCATGCCCTCACCACATCTTCAAGAAAGCAGATTCCATCATAGCACCACACCTCCGAGACGTCATCAACTGCTCCCTCAACTCCGCCACCTTCCCAGAAAGCTGGAAACACGCCGAACTTAGCGCTCTTCTGAAAAAACCCACAGCTGACCCCACCGAACTCAAAAACTACCGCCCCATCTCGCTCCTTCCATTCCCGGCCAAAGTCATTGCGAAAGCTGTCAACAACCAGCTCGCCGCCTTCCTCGAAACCAACAAATCCCTCGACCCCTCACAGTCCGGCTTCCGAGCCAAACACAGCACAGAGACCGCCCTCATCGCAGCAACAGACGACATTCGAACTTTACTGGACAATGGAGACACAGTCGCCCTCATCCTCCTCGACCTCTCCGCAGCCTTCGACACAGTCTGACACAGCACCCTTTTACAACGTCTCAACAACATCGGAATCCAAGGAAAAGCACTGGAATGGATCACCTCGTTCCTCACTGGAAGAACCCATTGAGTCCGCCTCCCACCATTCAAGTCAGAGGCCACTGAAGTCATCTGCGGCGTACCACAAGGATCCTCACTCAGCCCCACCCTCTTCAACATATACATGAGCCCCCTCGCAGCCATCGCACGCCAACACAACCTCAACATCATCTCCTACGCTGATGACACCCAACTGATCCTCTCACTCACCAAAGACCCTAACACCGCCAAAACCAACCTACATGAAGGAATGAAAGAAGTAGCCGAATGGATGAAGCACAGCCGTCTGAAACTGAACTCAGACAAAACAGGTACCTCCCCCTCCGCCTGGGATGACTCTTGGTGGCCAGAGGCCCTTGGAAAAGCACCCATCCCGACGGATCACGCACGGAACCTTGGCGTCATCCTGGACTCCTCACTCTCGATGAACAGACAGGTCAGCGCTGTCTCATCATCTTGCTTCAACATTCTTTGCATGCTCAAAAAAACTTTTCGCTGGATCCCCACTGAAACCAGAAAAACAGTCACCCATGCACTGGTTACAAGCCGCCTGGACTACGGAAACACCCTATACGCCGGCATCACCGCAAAACTCCAGAAAAAACTACAACGCATCCAGAAATCATCAGCCAGACTCATACTAGACATCCCGCGTAAAGACCACATTTCCAGTCACCTGAAAAACCTCCACTGGCTCCCCGTCAATAAAAGGATTACCTTCCGTCTCCTTACCCACGCACACAAAGCACTCTACGATCTTGGACCCCAATGCCTCAACACACGTCTCTCCTTCTACACCCCCCCCCGCCAGCTACGATCCTCCAACCTAGCCCTTGCTGCCGTACCTCGCATCAACAAAACCACCATGGGAGGTAGATCCTTCTCCTACCTGGCAGCTAAGACCTGGAACTCACTCTCCACTCACCTTCGCCTCACTCAGAACCACCTAGCATTCAGAAAACAACTTAAAACCTGGATATTCGACAGGTAATTCCCCACCCTCTTTAAGCGCCTGAGACCCTCTGGGTATATAGCGCGCTATATAAATATCTTGACTTGACTTGACTGACTTATTTAGTGCAAGTTAGCCGCATGACGTTTCAGCTCCGAAGAGCCTTGTTCACATGACAGTGTCCGCAATAATGAAATGTTCTTTTAAAGCGCCAGTGTTTTTTTTCCCAGTTACAATGACCATTATGTTTTTTTCTTTGCAATACCTTTTAAGAATCCACTCAAATTTTAATTTAAATAAAAGCTGGATTTCAACATTTTAAATCACGGTAAAATACCTGTAATTTATACATATTTAAATATACATTAATAATAATAATATCGGTTCAAATCGTGTGATGTTATAAATGGATATAGGCAATAATAATATGTCTATTAATACTTACATAATATATAGATCCAAAGTGCTACTGCCAAAGTGCTAGTGCCTAATTCAATGTGCAAACTACGCATTTGTGCAAATTGCAGTTATCTAAGATATGTCATTCCTATTATACTAATTGTGCAAAAAGCGCCTGAGTGTAAATATAGCATTATGAAGTATCACACCTCTAATCACCGAATATTTAATTATCTTAAATAATAACCATTTGATCCTATCACAGTTACTTCTCTATATACATTATTAAATCAGCTGAATTCTATCATGGCCTTGTGATAACTGGGAATTTGTTTTGTGTAATTCGGATAACCTTAGATTTACCAAACATGTGGTGTTATAGTGAATAAAAATAATAATAAATTTGCAACTCATACTCTGAATATCAACTATTTGGGTGTTAGGACCCATTTGGTTTAATCAGATATTATGTGCCCTTATGGTGTGTTTAAATTGTCTAATCAGATAGCAGTAGCCATAACACAACTTCAACCTGTATACATACTTTGTTTATTGCTACTTCCTGTCGTGATATATCCCAGCCGGGTATAATATCATGATTGGGAACTGATTTGTGGTGAGGTGGTATATGATCACCAACCGGCTTATGGCAGACATGTGTACATGTCTTCTGTAACATTTAATCCTGCAGGTGCCTTAGTGTCAAGTAAGAGGATATATCTAGTTTCTAATCTTCTTAGCCTAGCCTCTCTATCACCACCTCGTCTGCTGGCATTGATTGCGTCTATCACATAATATTTGAGCGAGTTATTGCTGCTCTGGTGGTGATCACGAAAGTGTCTAGCCACAGGATAAGTATTATCCACATTGGAAATAGCCCTCAAATGTTGAAGAATGCGTTGGTGCACAGGAACTTCCGTGCTCCCAAAGTATTTCAGAGGACACGGACACTGCAAAACATAAATGGCGTATTCAGTTTTGCAGGTTAAAACCTGTGATGTTTGATGTTGTATCTTGCTGAAGCCGTCGATGTATGTTTTAGTGTTAATTTCATGATTGCAAGCTTTGCAAGTCTTGCATTTGAAGAACCCCTTGTTGGTCTGCCACCAGGTACTTTTCATGACAGGTTCAGGATTGGTGTCTACTATTTGGTCTTTTAAAGAGGGTGCCCTGCTATATGTTAAAGACACTCTCTTTGGTATCTCTTCACCAATTAAGGGGATCACTTCTGACTAAGGGCCAGTGTCTGTTGACAACTCTATAGATATCCGGATATTGTCTACTGAAGCCAGTGATAATTCTAAAGTTGGTAACTTCTCCTGTATCACATATTCCTGATTTTGTCTTACTGGTGCCACCCTCTAGGAGTTCATCCCTGGTTATTGTCATGGATTTGGCTTTGGCTTTTTCAATTGTCTGAACAGAATAGCCTCTTTCAAGAAAACGCTCCTTGCTCTCCAGTTGGGCTTTCTTTAATTCTGCAGGATTGCTACATACACGCCTCATCCTAAGCATCTCTCCATAAGGGATACTTGATATAAGGTGCATAGGATGTGCGCTGGTCGCATGTAAACTGATATTCCCCGCAGTAGATTTGCAGAAAATTCTAGACTCCAGTTGGTTATTTTCAATATTCAGCTCCGTGTCCAAAAAAGTGACTGAATCCTGACTAAGTGTGGCAGTAAATTTAAGATTTAATTCATTCTGATTGATGTTATCAATGAAAGTCAATGCAGCTTCTTTACTGCCCCTCCAAACAACCAACAAATCGTCAATAAAATGATACCAGGCAATCACAATATTATCAATGACCTGTTGATGTGTGGTCCTGAGTACTAGCTCCTCCCAAGCTCCCATGTGCAAACATGCGAAGCTCGGGGAGAAGCTGGCTCCCATCGCCACTCCCTGTAGTTGCTGGTACAACAAATTACTGTACATGAAAATGTTACTCCTCAAACAAAAATCCAACATGTCCAACAACTTAAAATTATGCGCATCAAACACTGCTGTTCGTCTGGAAAGGTAATATTTTATTGCTGCCAATCCATGTGTATGTGTTATACTGGTGTATAGCGAGGTGACATCCATCGCTATAAAACAATCCCCTGATACCCAATCAATGTTTCTTATTTTCATTAGGAAATCACCAGTGTCTCACACATAAGAATCCAAATCCTCACATACCCCTGTAAGAAATAGTCTATGTATATATAAGTTCGCTCAAGTAGTCTGCCTCTGGCCGAAATAATCGGTCTGCCAGGGGGATTCAATGGATCTTTGTGCACCTTGGGGATAAAGTACATAATAGGTGTTACTGGATTGTCCACTTTGAGATATTTATATTCTGCATCACTGATCAATTTTGTTGTTTGGTGGTATTCCATCTTTATGGACGTCACAGTTTGCGCTTTGATTTGTTCAGAGCATTCTCTGTTGTTTAATTGAGAAAACGCCTCTCTGTCATAGTTTGCTTTAGTCATTAAAACTATGTTTCCACCTTTGTCACTTCTTCTGACAATAATTTCTTTTTCCTTCGCTAGGCGGATTGTGAGTGCTCTGTATCCTTGTGATATTTAGTTTTAGACACGTTGCATTTCAGTTCTTTTAACTGTCTCCACCACATTCTCGTGAAAGATGTCAATGGCATCTCTAGGGAGTACCGGAGTAAAAGTTGAGGGGGGTCTGAATGGAGTAGTGACCGATAACCGGTTACCAAAATCGTCCAATTCACATAACTTTCCTGTCTTTTGTGTATTTCCTTCATAACTAACCCCCTCTGTCTCCCATAGTTCCGTGATAGTTCGAGTACCTTGAGATAGAGCATTCATATTCTCAACATTTCCACTCAAAGGTGATATATCTTTTTGTTTGGCTTTCAAGGCATATAACTTGCGCAGCTTGAGTTTTCTTACTGCTTTATAAATGTCACATCTAGTAGCAGGATAATTGAAGTTACACTGTGGAGCAAAAGATAACCCCAATTTTAATATTTCTTCCTCTTTAGATGTTAACTTAAAGGGGGTTAAGTTTATAATCGTTTGATTCTTACCTCTGATTAATTATACATATATATATATCCTACTGGCGGTTGCCAGTAGGTAGTTATAGTTACAACCTAGTTTCCATAGGTAAAGCAGTGTCTGCTTTGCTTATTACTTTGGCGTAGTTTAACAAATCTTTATGAAATTTTCCCAAAAGTTGCACTTTTTAGGTCAGCTCCTATAGTAAAAGTTTGGGTGTGATACCTCAAGCGGGGGCTGAGAAAAAAGGGGTGCCTTAAAACACGTTTTCTCCATGTTAATTTCCATAGGAAATTTTGCGACGAGCTACAGCACGGACTGCTGAACGGAATCACCCAAAATTTGGTAGAAAGGTAGAGCTTGGTTGAGAAAGCAACCGTTTTGTAAATGGTGTAAATCGGTTGAGTAGTTTTTGAGAAATTCCTAAAAAAAGAGTCAAAAATCAATATCCCATTAGAAACTGTGCAAGGCTACAGCTGAAACTACTGAACAGAATTACCCCAAATTTGGCACAAAGATAGTGTGTGGGTCACAAAGCAACTTTTTTTAAATTGTGTAAATCCTTTCAGTAGTTGCTGAAAAATTAGAAAAATAAAGGTTTTGGTATCTGGGCGGAGCCTTAGTCCCATGCACCAGCTTCACTGTGATTGGCTGCCAACACTCCAAACCAAGATGTGTTGGCAGCCATTTTGTGGCTCGGTAGAAGCGAGTCGCTAGAAAACAGAGAAACAAAAGTGGAAAACAAGAGAAGGGGGCAGAGTAGAAACACCCTGACCCCTAGGCCTGGTCAGCGGGTCCCAGAAGGACCCCCAAGACCCCCCAAATTTTTATTTTATTTTAATATTTAAATCATTGTAATTCGTGCTGGGGTCGTGGGTTCCCATGTTTTATTTTAATGAGACCCCGGGGTTGGTAGATTCCGGGGGCATTTCTTAAAAAATATTAGCGTGAGCTCGCTGGGGCTGTGGGTGCCTGCTGGGGTCTCCGCAGCTTCATGCATGTTGGGAGGTGGGTTGCTTGGCCTCCCTCCTGGAGCTCTCCATCTGCTTATAACTTTGGCATTGTTTGACGATTATTTACGAAATTTTCAAAACAGTTTCTCTTTTTCATTCAGCTTCTATCTTGAAAGTTTAGGGGTGATTGGGGGGGTGAAAATGTGTTTTCTTAATGGATATTCCTTAGAAAACTTTAGACTACAGGTCAAACTGCTGAATAGAAGTATGCCAAATTTGGCAGGGAGAATGGTCTTGGTCCAGAAAGCGCAGTTTTGTTGAAATGGTGTAAATCCGTTCAGTAGTTTTTAAGATATTAAAGGGAAAAAAATATATATATATATCTGGTCAGTGCCTTTCTCCCGAGCACAAGCTTGACTCTCTTTGGCTGCTAACTCTTCAAAGCAGGAAGTGTCCTCTGATTGGCTGCTAACACTTGAAACCAGGAAGTGATAGCAGACATCTTGTGCTTCGCATCGAGTGAAAATATAAAAGAAAGGTTCCTGGGGCAATTTAATATAGCGTAGCTCTGTGTAATGATGATTTGGAGGCAGTGAAGGTTTAAGATTTATTAACCACATGACTGCTAAGGCAATTCCCCTCCTGTGCTGGAAGTTCCTACAATCCATGGATCATGACGAGCTCAGCTCGTCATGAGCACACTACCAGTGTACTGCATGACGAGCTGAGCTCGTCATGAGCAGCGAAGGGGTTAACAATAAAGGAGAAACAGCTGTATACCAGGCAGCACGACTTCCACTCCTGGACACTAGTAGCAAGATAACCCTTTCACGCTCCCTGTGCCCAACATCACCGCCTTGGAGGTATGCCTTTAGAAGCCAGTCCGTGGGATTGCAGCTGTCTATCTTTGCAAGCTAGTACGCTGCTGTGCCTGTACCTCTCCGAGCTACTACGCTGCTGTTCCTTTTGGAGCAGACGGCTCGTAGTTCTGCATCTGTGAGTCGGGCGGACAGTCCACAGTTGTCCTTCTGCGAGCCTTGGTACAAACTGGTAATAAGTCACACTATATGACCATTGAAAAGCCATTTTGTGATTCAGTCTGTCAGCTGGCATCTGTCCGAGGCATTTCTGAAAACATACCAGAGCTCTGTCTGTGAGAGATACCCCTTTCACGCTGTCTCTCCCCACATCAGCAGGTAACGCATCCTCTTCCCACATCACCAGCATACCTTCAAGAATGGTCTTGGGCCCG